>NC_090787.1:15597500-15847500 GCF_040054535.1 Antennarius striatus
TTCATTCCATTGACTGTGAAATGTTGGGGGACATTTATACTTCACCTACATGTGAAAATAAATAGGTAAGTTTCAAACAATGTTCGTGAATGCCCACATACATGCATGGATGCTTTACGTTAACTTAGTTTATTCCTCAAGAGGGCAGTGAAGAGTCAAATGTTACAAAAACAATGGAATGGTGACATAGAAGGTGAAGGTCACAATAATACCTGGTGCATACTGTAAAAGGAGGCAAAAGCACAGGCAGCAATATCATCAGTGGTGTACATTCTGTACATCACAACATGTGAATTTATGTGAGTTTGTTTTCAAAATTAATGTCTTTGTGTGCAGAGGTATGTGTTGTAGAGCTATCCTACTGATGGTACCTCCTTTGTTGCGTCCATAACTATGAACTACCAGAAAATGTGCACAACTACAGATAAAAAGACAGAAGACTTGTTTCAAATGTTTCTGTAATAAATGAGCTGTCTGTCTCTCCGCTTGTCTGTCTATAATCATTTTTGTCAGATCATAACTCTCAAACTACACACACTGACTTCACATAACCTGACACACATACTGACGATAATAAGTAGCTTTACCGTTTGGGATTTTGAATTATGTTTTTTTTTTTTTTTTTCCAGGGTACCCATGGAAACATGTTTTTTTGAGAGACACTGAGGGGTGCTCCTTTTGTCTTGAGCTTATCTCGTAAAGAACACACTCTTTCTTCACTTAACTGTACAGAAAAAAATTATCCATAACATTTAGTTTTGACTTAACATATTTTCATTTTTCTACAAATGTTACTTTTTCTAGTCTTCAACAAAAAGTTAACTTTATTGTGGTTGAAGATTGATAGAACATACAGCACTTCCAAATTAACCTCTCCAGTCTCACTATCACTTATTTGATTGTGTCCTAGAAGAATGCATATGCTCTAAATTTTTTAACATATATTTATTAAATTTTTGCAGGGGTGGAAATGTTTTTTCAAACGTTTTAGGATGACACAATCCACTCATAGTGGCACTGGATCCACTGTAATAAGTTACCTCTTACCTACTAGTTCCAAGGTTTGTCACGTGATTGTGATGTCATCACACGAATTAGGGCATAAATTGAATAAAAAGTTGGACCCAGAGTGTGGACGTGTGTTTCTTTTAGAGTTTGAACGCAAAGTGAACATTGGTGTCAGTCCGACAGTAACGTTCTCACTGGCACACAGACCTGACCTAGAATTGCTACTTAGAATTCGGGCGAAACCATTTCCCTGGAACGGAGGGGGGGGGAGGGCGACGACGACAGGAAATCTTGACTGGGATGTAATGGAGTAGGACCACTGGAAAGCTCGGGCGAAAGGGGGGGAGACTCATTTCTATTTTATAATGTTACCGTGATAATGTTGTGATTTGAATACGTGTACGGCATGAATCCGTCATTCGAGGAGAACGGAAATGAAGCTAACATTCCAGGTGAGTGTTCCTTTTTGTTCAACATCCAGGTTGGAAGTGTCGGAACCGGAGCTCGCCTCCTGGCAACGGGCACACGCGGGTCCTCCTACCCGGGGACATCTCACTCCGGTATCCGTCTTCTCTGCCTCTGTCCCCCGAAGGCTGGCTAACAAACCCACGTCTTGTCTGGCCGGACAGACAGTGAACAACCCTTTCCACCGTCAATGTTGATTTTTCGAGCTCACCAAAAGCTTATTATTCACGATGCTTTCAGCACGGTGTAAAACCCGCGGAGAAACCTTGGTTTTTACCCCATTATACTGGAGGACCGCCCGTGCTTGGTGAAAATGAAGAAAGGATACAATGCAGCATGCATGTTCTGCATTCAACGGGAGTTCCATACTGCTGGTATTGTTTTCATTTTATTAAAATATATATATGTGATATGATTTATAAACGCGTAGCGACATTAGAGGCCTCGACTTGCTGATTGTGTCGGCCAGCCCTCTCATCTGCCGAGCGATTTAATTGTTGCATTGTTAACGGAGCTAGCACAACTTGAAAACGAGCGTTTGCTAAAGCGGGGCTCTTAATTGTTTTATTAACACATAAATCCTTTTAATGGCTTCTCATTTTGGAGTGTTTTTTTTTAATTATTTTTTTTTTTTACGTTTGCTTGTACACGGCGTCGTTGTTCTCGCTCGTAGCCGCCGTCCAGTGCCTCCCTCTTCGGGGAAGACTTTGTTTGCGCTAGCCGACGCTCCATGAATGCAAGTGCTGAAGTCCTCCCTTCCCCCCCCCCACCACCAGTTCTCTGGCGAAACAGGAACAACTTCTTTTAGGAAAAGGGAAGAAAAAAAAAAAAAAAAAAGTTCCTGGAGTTTTCAAGCGCCATGGAATTACTTTGTCCGCCAAGAGTTGTCCAGTGAGGCGCTGAGATTTCAGGGGGGAAAGTCTGGTTTCTTTAGTTGAGCTTTGCGTGGAGGAGTTTTTAGTTTGTTCGTGTCTCTGTGTGTGTTTTTTTTTTTTTTAGGAAGGCTTCTTTCTGTTTGGGAGAAACTTGTGTGGTATTGTGTTGAGTTACCTTTGGCAAAACCACAGAGCTAAACATAGTAAAGAATCTGCTTAGTCTTTTAGTTTTTATCCCATCTTTATTTAATCCACATGTCAAACAGTGGACATGTTCAGCAAAGTGGGAAATAACTTTCTTATAAATAAAATCTTATCTCTTAAACATCCAGAACAGGACTCAGGTAGCACTTGATTGTTCTCTCTGGTCCTTCAGCTGATGTTATTATCCGGAGAAACCTCTGAATTCACAGGTAGAAGTTTGGTGACTTGTTCAAGAGCCATTTTGAAGCTTACCTGCCAGTTTGTGAGATTTAATCCTCCTGTAACAGGTCGAGTTTTCTTGGCGACACTGCTGTCCACTATCAGCGTGTATTTGTAGCACAGGCTTTGTTATTGTTGTTTCATATTTATCTTAAATGTGGTCACTAGTTCTTCCCCACATCCAGTATTGAGATGCATTAATTCCACAGTTGGTATTTACAGTATTTTTCACACTATAAGGCGCACTGGATTATAAGGCGCACTCTCGGTTTGTGAGAAAATTCCGCCTTATAGTGCAGAAAATACTGTAGTTACATTCAAATTACAAACCTCATTTGATTTTTTTTCTCAAATCAAATTGAATTCTTGATTACAAGTGAGCTACATCCAGTTCTAATACGAACATGTATATCCTGTGAAATGGCAGACACATTCACATTGGGTATTTGCATGAGTCATCTGTGTCGCAAACAACAAAAGAGCATATCTGTGTGACAATTGGTGGCGTTCAATCCGAAATGGGCGCACTTTTAGCAGATTCATGCGTGACATTTTGCTCCGGGTTTCGACAAACACTTCGACTGTTCATGAGAAGCTCATAAAGCAGCTGATGAGCTACACGGTTGTTGTGATCGCTCCTCTCTGATCGTTTTCTCTTACCGTGCTGTCGGTGCTGGCTGATGATGGTATTCAGAGCATGCACGGTTGCAATAAACCACATGAATCCAAATCTGACTGTTATCATTCACGTCACATGTCCACCGTTTGGATATGTATTCCATCTAGGACGACATATGAGTGACTCAAATTAGATTTGAAAATGTTATATTTTTGTGTTCATACAACCCTGGGGGGAAAAAAAATCCAATTTATGCCACATTAAGGCAAAAAAATCTAAATTGAGTCACTTGACCCTGGTAATGTGAACATAACCTCCTAGTAAACCCTCTCTGGATGAAAAGAAAACTCTTGGAGTATCATACACTGTTGTGAATTCCCCTATCTATGCATCAGTCGATAACTAAAGTACAATGGAGTGTCGGGGTTAAAAAGGTGAGTATGTACAGCTCCTGTAGCCCCTAATGACCCACGCTTTGCACTGGTTGTGTGTTTGCCACATGCTGCCCTTGTTAACATGAGTGACTGAGTGCTTTTCCTTGCCGTTTGCTTGTTGGAGTTGGAGTTCACTGAGTAGAGTTCTTCTCCCTGTGTTCCAGGTGTGAATGACTTGTGGCTGTAGGGTGTCGAGAGAGGGCCAGGTTCCTGCACAGCCTGCGTGGCTGACTGGGAGGAGTCGAGGGGATAGCAGACATCAGTGCCCAGGGGAACTGAGACCTGGTTCTCCATATGAGGCCCTGCTGAAAGGGCAGGGGGGCTTCTGAGGTAACCCAGTTCAACTCTGGCTTTTTCAAACTTTGACCCACTTGATCACAGAATTATACATTCATGACAGAATCTTCAGAAACAGAATTGTGTAATTCTAAATGCTGGCCATGTGTACAGAGGGCACATCATTGTCTGCCTTTACTAATCTAATAAATTGATTGGTCAAATTTATTCACTGTCCATACCATGCGAAACATTTTGCACCAATGATACCAGAATGCATCTGTTTCTGTTACAGAGCCAGTTGTGCTTTCATACGGTTATGGTGTGGCTGTATAGTGAGGGTTTCACTGTATTTTTGAAATTATTGGTCAGTTTTTTTCACACAAGTCTTGTTTTGTTGACTTTTCTCAACCTAAGATCAACGTGTGTTTCATTATCAAACATGGCAACCAACACTTGGCTACTTAATGGCTTAATACTGTCCTGACGCAACAGAAAAAAAGTCAGGCACATGCTCCTGGTTGTGACAGATCACATCTCTTTGACGTTTATCTGTGGAGATGCCCGTGTTGATAGCTGTATTCTGATGAGTGGTTAACACCGTTATGCTGATGATGCTCCAGTAAGCAGCTTGGGCCGAAAGACCTCAGAGCTGCACAACTTCAATCATATTGAGTCTTATTTTCTGAAATGCTCTTGTTGGATATGGAACACAGTCAGGGCTCTCTTTCTGATAATGCTCTCCACCCTGTTCATTAATCTGCTATCTAATCCAAAGTGTGTTCAATAAAGGCCACAGTCAGAGGAAGGCTGCAGAGAAATGGATGTTGTTGTGTGTCAGAGAATTTATTTTTCTCATGTTCCATTGCATCTCTTTGCTTCATGGACTTTGTAATTAAAACTTGTGGGGCTGGTGTTGTGTATGACATGGAGAGATGTACCGGAGGGCTTTTTTGTCTCGTGGCCTATAGAGTGTGTTGCAGTGGGCACCAAGTCAAATTCATACAGCTAGAAACACTTACCTTGTGTTCTGACTAAGACAACCATCCACAATCAAATGATTAGATTTAATTAATTTGTGAAAGGACTCTTGTGACAGTCAGGCTTCCTTTGGACAGTGATTATGTAGTGTCCCCAGGGAGCAGGACAAAAACACTCCTATTTGGTCTTAAAAACCATTGTAAATCAGTCTGAAAGTTTGGTATAATACACAAAAACAAAAATCAAAAGTACTTTGATAAGTCTTTTCTAACCCCAATTTCAAGGAACTGGTCTAAAACGAAATTTGTTCTATTGCTGATAGAAAACTGTTCAGATTTAGTTTTGTCTTGTTTTAAGATATCATCTTTAACTTGAATGGCAGATGTAGATAAAATAAAAATATGATTTTTGCGTCTGTTGATTTTTTCTTTAACTGCTCCTCATATTTGCTGAATTTCCTCACTAGTTACCATGCCTTTTTTGTTTGTTGAAATAATTAGGAATCTGATTTAATAAAGCTGGTGTTGACCAGATGCTGCCAGTTTATTACCAATCACTGGGTCACATATTTGTATTTCATTCTTTCAAAGAGAAAACACAATTGGTCGTGTTCACTATCATTTTGTGGAGGGAACAAGTGTCTGATGTATCCCTTGAGATATTAATTAAACAGCGTGTTTAAAGGCCAAACTACAGGGTGCAGAAGCACGATAGGAACCATAAGAGAAGCTGTACAACAAGATCAAATGGCAGTCCATACATAAAACATGCAAATGTCAGAAGCAGTTTTGAAATTAAGAATAGATTATACATAGATTAATAATGTCACAGAGTAAAATATAGACAAGAAATTAAAAATCAGTGTCAGATCCTTTTGGGAAGTGCGGCTGATGGTTAATCAAAAATAAAACCAATTGTTTTTCTTCCTCATTCGATGAAATTCAGTGCTGAAAAACTGTCTGTACTTGCAAGCATTATAAAACAACTCACACTGACAGTCGGAACTCTGATTATCAACTATCTTTCTTTATAGCTTCATTAGTGAAGGAAATCACACGTTTGTATGTGTGCGTGTGTGAGTTTGCTGCTCTGAAAGCATCCTGAGCGACGAATCTCTCTGAGCCAGAATTTACCTGGATGCTGTTTTCATCTCGCTTTGCTGTGATTGACAGTTCCTGCACAGATGGCGACTCTTCCCTTCCAAACAACGTGCTGGAGGTGTCCGTTCAAACAGACCAGCTCTCAGGTAGAACCCAGAGACTGTGGTGACCCACAGTCAGTTCAGCTTCTCACAGAAACATGTACCATCCAAGGTGCTGTCCACCTACCAGGATGACTAGTTTTACGTTACACAATCCAAAAAGCACAGGTTCAGAGAGCATATCGCATTTGAAAATGTGGTTTTCACAGGTGATTAAATCAGTTCACACTGGATAGTGAAGTCACTAAGGAATAAGAGACATCTGCTGACTGCAGACAAACTCAAACTGACACCAGTTTGGGGTTTTAAAAATATTTCTGTGGTTATCTTTTCCTTTATCAGGAAGAAGATTCCTGGTATTCTTCTGTTTATCACTTAGTTATGTATGATGGGTTGCATAATGCAAATGTAGGTTTTAAGTTGAACTCCATTAGCAAATTTTGTGATGTGGTAAACAATATTAAATGTATTGACCTGTTATTATCAGGAATTGCTGAACGAGGACATGTCTGGTATGTTAAATCGTTCATGTTCTTTGGTTGAGTTTCTCATAATTGATGCTCGGTGTCAGTGCTTTGCTTTGTGATTATTCAGATTAGTTTGTGGAAAAATAAGCCATGCATTGCTGAGGTGAATGTTGGGAATAACAGGGTAACCTCCTGTTATCCTAAATAACATAATAATACCGGTACTTCTTTTAAAGTTGTTTCCCTCCACTTGAATTATTGCGCATCATTTAAATTTAAAACTGAAATTGGTGCTGTGGTGGTACGGTGGCTTTTAAACCATTATTTAAACTTTCAGGCTAGCCTATGAACTAAAATTACAACCATGATGAGGTCAATTACACACATTTTTCCACAAGGGCAAATCTACATCTCATCCAAACACCTCCGATGAGACAGCCATTACAAGATAAGCCTGCCGTTTATAACAGTCAGTTATCCAACTTCAGTCTATGAGTTTGTTAGGAGAGTGTAAACTACGATGCATCTGTTGAAATGAAAAAGAAAATAATTGTTCATTAAAACCAGGTTGTCGATTAGCTTCCACAGAGTGTCAGGGCAGCATTTACCCAGATGCCCTCAGGTGTCTTCAACGCTGACCAGATATTTGTTCCTCGCGGTTAACGCGTTCCAGGAACCATAAGCGAATAACGAATTCCGCGATATTGCGACAAACTATTTATTTACTGTAATTTAAACGTTTAAGAACCCTCTCCATACTGATATTAAACCACCTTCTATCTGTATTAGCTTTTCCCACACTTTTATCGACTGTTTAAAGCACTTTTGTGTCTCACGTAAGTCCGGGACTCACGGAACATAGCTCACGATGAGGTGAAGTCATGAGGGTTGATGCGTGAGGGCACACTCGTCACACCCCTTGCATGAATCATTTGTCTGCGTCATTATTTAATAACAATTCAAATAATATTCTGATTATTTTACCGAACTATTTGTTGTGGTTCTGAAGCTATTTTCCACCAGTATCACGCATAGGGAGACATTTTCACTGTTTTGGGACTGTGAACTATCTATACTATATCAGTGTGGCAGTTTTCTTAAAACAACATAAAAATGCACAGTTTAACGCGTAACCACAGAACGCATTCAAAAGGGAACTCACAGGAACATGCAATACCATTCGTCTAATACAAATGCTGATGTCGTTTGAGAGGAAATGAGTACAACAAGTCTTAAATGCTGTGGTTTGTTGGGGTTGTAGTATACATTTTTAGTGAAGTCGTATCATGACAGTCTTGTCTCATTCCTTCTTTTACACTGCTCCCATCAGTTTGGTTAGTTTTCCGTCAACTACATTGTAGTTAGTCTAACATTTTTTTAGAACAAGAGTAAATCTTTGTCCTCTGTGTTTTCTTTCAATTGTTTTGGAATTTGAGCCATATGATCACCTTGATTGCAGTGAAAAGAAAGTTCTATCCCTCCAAAATACTGTAATACAGTTTCTTACTTTATAGAAATAGAGACAATATTAAACATCTCTTTCCTGAAAAGCTGAGGTGTGAACAGAGAGAGAGAGGAAAATCATTGTGTCAGGATTAATTGACGTCAGTGTTGATTGGCAGATTGCATTGTAAACCACTTAACTTGGCCTACGTGGGAATGTACTGCATGCTTTCAGCACATTAACTTATAGTTTCTAACATGTCTTGAGACATGTCTTGTTGCATAGCATTTCTTCAGATACCCAAAGGAGGACCAGACAGAAATGAACAAAAGTACAGAGGCTCAGACTCGTGGGAAAAGTGGATGCCATTAACTTGTATGGCAGTTTTCATCTCATGCCATTGCATCACAGACATTATTAGGGCAGCAAAGTACTGCAGCATGTGGGTATTTTTATGTGCAATCCTACGTGTGAGTATGTGCATGTATATTTAATTGAGTAGGTCTTCGTCAATGTGTTTAAAATTCTATGGCAATGACATACAATTACAAACTGGGGTAATTCAGGGACACAATCTGGCTCAAGTTCTCCCAGGAGTGCCAATTTTGTTGTATGATAAGACGGGACATGAATTGCGTATTTTGAGTGTTCTGCTTTGAGCGATGTGGGCTTTTTAATTTTTTTTTTGCATTTTGTGTTTATTTGTTGTCTTGCCACGTCGGTTCAGATTCATGCACTGTGTCAAATGGTTGGACAGGCTGAGATGTATCTTTCATGTTTGTCACATAGTGATTAGACAGACACAAAAAGAATCTATTCAAGAAATATTTTTAGCAACTTATCGTGTTTTTCCATTCCTGTCCTGCTTAATGTTCTTAATTCCCTAAATTGGTATATTTCTCAATGGGGGTTGTGTTGAGTTCAGACTTGGACGTCCTGATGTCTCTCTGCTTTTTGTTCATATCAGGTGACTAATAACAGACGTATATTTTTTAATTTTATAGAAATGTATTATATACAGACAGATAGCTTTCAAGAAGGGTCTCTTGACCGCCAAAGGAGAAACACAAGCCTACTTTACACTTTACGCATCCGCATGGCCTCTGTGGAGACTGGCTGTTGGGATTTCCCACAATGCTTTTAGCCACAGTGAGACGTCCTCCCAGCATGAGCAAGGGAGGAATGTGGCCCCAGTGTGGGAGCGACTGTCGGGATGGAGGGAGGGAGTCACGGACCAGAGACCATGGGCAGGGGAAGGGAGGAAAGAAGGGGTCTAAATAGAGGGCAGTGGATTTTGTCCCAAGTTAATGGAGATTCTGTTTGTTTTTTTCCTTTTTTAGCTGCGATAGAAACACGCTGACAGATAATCACGTTTCACTTTGCTTTGTGAATGGATTTGGAATGACAGTTTTAAGTTGGAATCCCTAACTACTATTGATCCAAGTGAGTTCACTACTCAATTAGCAGATTTATTTCAGTCTTGCTTTGGTCAGACACGATTGTGTGCTCATCTGCTATTGTTGTCTCTCCTACTATATTTTGTGAGTTTTGTATTAAAATATTGTAATTGTTCGATTTAGAGAACTGGACTTGTCTTCAGTAGACCACGTCTCCAGCAAAGCTAGACAATCCATGGCAACCCCCTTTATTAAAACCATATATGTTTGGGGGTTTTTTTTTGTATGTCCAAACTGTCAAAAATTTTCAAAAAGTTTATCAAAATATTTACAATGTGAAAGAGTGGAAAAAATTTCTTTATTCTGCACCAGAATTCACCATGTCTTTTTCCATGACTCAAATCTCTTCTGTAGTTACTCCGTTCAGTAACACGTGAATGGACGCGGTAGAAAAGACAACCTCCCTGTCAGAGGTGATTAAAAAGATGCTGAGATTCACCTCCTGTAAATTAGCGACCCGACCACAGCAGAAGCTCTACAATTTAAAAGCAAGCACATTGACCACAGTCGGCAGTCAAGTGTTAGTATGTTGTTTCCTGTTTTGAGGGTTTTAAACTAAATCTTGGCTCAGAGTTGAAGGTCATTGCTGCATTGGAGTTTTGTGTGTCTCTGAGGAGTGCCATCGCGACCAAAGTGTCTTCACTCGAGTTCCCACGGGCTTCTTCTGGTCGGTAGGATTCTACTTTTGTGCAAATTTTTCCATGTTTTTTTGTTCTTGGAGCGGATGCTAGCTATTGCCTGTCATTGTATTTTCATCTTATCCATCTGATTATTTTTTGTAAACACTATATGAAAGTTGTCAGAGAATTTTCTTCAGTTCCTGCACAAATGCCCCTTTTGACATTGAACAAAACTATCTAGATTTTGACGGTTAAAGGTTGTGACCTCACAAAAAATATTTTTAGTTTCAAACAAGAATTCATGCTATAACTAGTTGCATGTACCGAGGTTAACCTCTGCCAGTGGTGCCAACAATTTCATGGATTTGCATTTTGAGCTGGATCCACTAATGCCAGCAGCAACTCCTCTCCATGTAATCCATGTAAAAGAGCACTTCTCAAATGTAAATCTGTAAAGAACATTTCGAGATATAATGCTATCTAACAAATAGACAACTGGAGATAAAAAAAATAAGCAGGTAATTATGTTAAAATTTTATGACTGTTAGACTGACAGAACAAACTTTTGACATTTAATATTAAAAATGTTAAAGGTCACATTTCACCATGACAACACAATTGTCTGCAAAAACATTTTTCAGACTATAAGTCAACAGCATATTTTAAAAACTAGAGCAGAAGGTGTAATAGTGTAGTAAAGACTGGTAGCATAGAAGCTATTATCTGCAATCAGCCAAGACTACACGTGGCAAAATCCATTTTTGATGCTTTTTAGTTCACCACAAGGTCAGTGAGAGACTTGCGTCAGTTCCCAGTCATAAGAAACGGCATCTATGACCTTGTGTCAGATTTCTTGCCAAAAAACCTCCTGCCTGGCGTATTGCAGGTCAAAAGATGTAAGTAAAAAATTCTTCTTCACGTCTTCTGAGAGCAGATGATACCTAAATATAGATCTGTACCATCGCTGACAGAATGAAAGGGAAGCTCATAGGATCCAAGCTCTGTCATAGGTTAGTTAAAGATGTTAGTAAATAAATGATAAGTATGTTCACAGCCTGTAGGTCTATGAATGAGAAGGTCTGAGTCCAGTGATGTTAGAAGTAGGTTTTTACTGTAAAATATATAGGATTTATCATAAAGACACCCAATTTAGAATAGATTTGATAGAGATTTTAAAGAAAACTGGAGTCAGAAGGTTTTTAACGTTGATGGTATCAGTGAAATATTTGACCTTTTGCTTCTTTTATATTTTTTCACTTGCTCATATTTGCCTATGACGGTTAACGATCTATCCACTTATCAAGTTTTTCCAGTAGTGAGGTTTGTGACGTCACTGACAGTGGATCAGAAGTGCGATACTGACCTTGTTGTATTAGCACTGCTTTAAGCAGCATTTATTTAAAAGGTGAAACAATAATCCAAGAAATTGTAGTAATTTGCTTCTACAGCAGCTTTTAGTTAGTTTGTACTGTTGCAAATATGCAAGGCTGTGCATGTGGATTTATTCAAATTAAAGCGCTTCGGATCAAAAACACACAAAGACAAATGTCAAGCCAGAGCGACAGTATGAAACATGGCGAGCAATGGTTTTCCTTCATGTTCCAACAGCAAGAAGACGAGCATCAATCATGTTGCCGCGGTTTGAAATAAACATCTGCAAAGTGCTAAATGTACACTTGGTGGAATCTCTACTTGGGCGAGTAAATCTTGGAAGGCTATTTGCTACACTGCTGGTACATGTTTGTTCCTAAATAGTCTTGTATTAAAAATTGTGCTTGGAGTCGGCTGCGTTTTTGTCTAATTTACAGGGACGCCGCACGGTTCCTCTGTGGCGTGTTTGACACACGCACACGCCAAATGTTTATACGCTTATATATCTGATAATAACCAAAGTAAACATGGAGTTAATACCACCCTGTTACCATTAAATTCTTGGACACAGTCATTGTACCTGAAACATTCTGGCACACCCCTAATTTGTACTCACACCTGTATCGGACAAATAATGTCACATTATCACTACTTGCCAAGTGTGTGTGTGTGTGTGTGTGTGTGTGTGTGTGTGTGTGTGTGTGTGTGTGTGTGTGTGTGTGTGTGTTTGTGTGCGCGTGAGTGAGAGAGAGAGAGAGAGAGAACACACCCACTTATACAGAGATGCAGGGACCTGGGTCACAGCAGGCCGGAGCGCCGAGTGCCAGTCCTGTAGCTGGAGCTGGCCGCCACACATGGCACTACGCCCAGGCTACGCCAGCAGATGTGTCAGTAATGAGTCAGCTCTATGTGTGTGTGTGTGTGTGTGTGTGTGTGTCTGAGACAGACACCCACCCTCACACTGTAGATGGATCGACTTGTGTAATAACCCCTCGTCCTACGGGTATAACCCTGCCGTCTCTCCATCCTCCTGTTTTCGTCGCCACTTCCATCATTGTGATGGACGTGGCGGGGCTTATGTCACCGTGATGTGACGGAATGTGACACGACACACATGTCGCCTCTCAGGGGATGAAGGGGTGCCGTCTGCCGACCGGAGGAGAGGATATACCGGGAATGAGAATTTGTAGAAATGCAGGACTGACACGCCAGTGGAGCGACGGATTGTAATCAGGATAATATAGTGAGCTGGAGGAAGACTAAAGCTGGGTGAGCTGAAGAGGAAGCTAGGGTGGAGAAGGACGCAGCCTTTGTCATTTAGAAGTTACGAGTGGGGAGAATGCGGAATGAGTTCATTGTAAATATTTGTGTAGCTTTGTTCTGGTAGAAACAAGATTTCACTCATACTTGTCCCAGCGCCATACTCCCTGTCACGGTAGATGCATCGTGTCAAACGCTGCTTTGGCAGCGTCACAGCTCTATCTTTAGTGACACTCAGCGTTCCTGACATTCTGTACTTACTGAGCGTGAGTCGTCTTATTATCTCCGGGGTGTGCCATGTTGGGTCAGTGCTCAGAGGAAGCCAACAGGTGAGTGTTGAGGTGCTTCCTCAGCGCGCGCACCCGAGGACGTCCTGCAGTGGTGTTCATTTTCTTTTAGGGATTGTCTTTAAGTTGAGTTAATGGTGTTTGTTTAGTCGACAGTTCAGTCTACTGTTTTGCTCGGAGGCAGGCAGGTACGTGAAGGAACTAGTGGTTAGAAAACAGGCTCTGTGAGCACTTTGAATTAATGGTAAGATTGTGATATAATATTGGATTAACAGTGTTGTGTTTCTAAAAAGAGAAAAATTATTTTAATTATTTTTTTCCGATGAAATTCCCAGTGATTTTTGCGATAAACGCCAAGTGTGAAAGAATTATTTGGGAAACGTTTGTCCATATAAGAAAATGTATAATTAAAACCAACTGCACAAAACAACACGAGTGATTCTAAAATTGTCTTTTCATTTAGCTTTTTTTTTGTAAAGCTTTGACTTGAAATCCGTGATATTATTTGAAGGAATATTGTTCACGTGACTCCACAGGAAGAAGCCAGCTGCCTGTCGTTTCAATACGCTGGATGGTTTCCTGCTAATAACCGTGTTTTTGTATATTCTCGCAGAAAAGCGTAAGTTGACGTGGAAATGATGTTTGTGATATTACTCTCAGCAAATAATGGACGAAAAGAAAAACTTGAGATGGAGGTTGAGTAAATGAAATGTGTAGGGAGTGAGAGAGGGAGTGCAGCTCTCTGTTGTGACTGAAGAGAAAAATGGGATTTGCATAAATAAGGCTGAACCTTTTACATCCAGAAAGCAGACAGATGAGGAAGAATGCGTTTGTCCCTCTTTGTAGCATTGTTGTGTAAAAAAAAAGAAAAAAAAAGATTAAGCCACTAGAGGTTAGTGGTAAGGTCATGATCCCTCTCCTGTTATTGATCCCAGTGGATGCTCCACCGGTATGAATCCTCCCGTCTCCCCTTCAGAGGAATGTGTGTGACGTAGCCGGGAGGCGTCGACCCTGAGCTCAGCCTGCGTACGACGACTGTTACATAAGCATGAAATGAATTGCTGTCTTTTAGTGCCACCCACATTTTAAAACCCAAATCTAATTGAATTGAACTATTTTCTGCCCCCTTTTCAAGTGGAACCTCGTATTTATATCAGAGGCAAGAAGCTCATTTTAACAGCCTCATTATACTGTTTTCCCATTAACTTGCGTGCACTGCAGCTCTTGGTGTACGCCGTGACAGACAGTTCAGCATCTTTACTGGAGATGGAGGAAGAGAAATCTCTGTGATTACCGCTATGGTGCTTTGTTGTGTGTGTCTGTGGTTGGCTGCAGTGTGTGTGTGTGTGTCGCAGCATTCCTCATGACAGTCATGTCAGCAAGCTCCCCAATTAGTGTCTCGTTTGTGTGCGATTGGAGGGAACGTGTGATTGACAGGTCCTGCTGTTAGCAGACATGCCCGTTTGCACGTTAATCGTATTTTTTGTGTAAGGGTTTAGTTTTACCTCTTCAGGTTATACATACCACAGAGACAGGGGGTTTGGTTCTGCTGATATAAGAAATATAAATCTAAGCACACTGAATTTTTTTTTTCTCCTCCAATGGACGATCTGTTGAAACGTCACGCCAAGGTCTCTGGGATGGATCATATGGGGGATGACGTTAATCTCTCAGTAGAGCGTAGAGTTACTAACCATATTTGTTCAACTACGGCAAGCCGGAAAATATTTTTAAGCTACTCTTTTAAGGGTGTGGCACCCAGGGAGAAACGCATGTATCGTGTTAGAATTGAGGGGATCTGTACAATTTTTACAACCATTAATTTATTTTCCCTTTCAAGCTGCTAACCGTTTGTGTGAATAACAGTGAAACATTGTGTGACAGTATTTTCCGCACTATAAGGCACACGTAAAAGCCTTTAATTTTCTCAAAAACCAACAGTGCACCTTATAATCAGTGCACCTTATATTTGAAAACTGTTTTAAAATAGGCCTTTGAGGCGCGCCTTATAGTCCCATGCGCCTTATAGTACGGAAAATACTGTAGTTGAAGAATGTGTTTCTCTCTTTCTCCATGGTTTCTGGTCCCTCCCTACGATGGTTGGCTTTCTGTTCTGCCTTTTTGTAGCTATCTAGAATAAATAAATAAAAACTTTCTCAGATGTGGTTGGCATTAGGAATTACATTGCCTGAACCGTTATATAAACGGAAAACCCTTTTCAGACTGAAATCTTCACATGATTGTAGTGATTGTGATTCAGGTGGGCTGTGAAGTCCTCACGTTTTAAATTTGTCATATTAGATTTTTCCCACGCTGTCCAAATTTTATTTATTTATTTTTGCTACCCCATCTTTCATGATTGCATGAGATTGTGTTATTGTTGACGGTGTTTTAGTTCAGGCTGGCTGGCAGGTTGTTTTTTTTTCCACTGAAACTTATGCAAGCGACTGTCACTTTGATGAGCAAATAAAAGTCAACAGCAAAATCCACCTGCGTGTGTGCTTTCACCAGCTTGTTCTGCGTCACTAGAGCCCAAGAGTTTACTTATCTGAAAACCATGCACTCGTTTTGACGTAGGTTTTTTAAAGTTAATTTTAAGCATCTAAATGTGCTGTCTGGAAAAATTTGAATGACTTCAGGTTTTTTCTAAATAAATATGGATTCGCGGGAGTGTTCACTAATCGCTGATGGGCGCACACCCACTGAAAGGCACATAGTCTATTTTCATGATTGAAGGTTAATTCGACCAGTCATTGGAAGCACCAGGCCCCTCCTCTGTGTCCATGTTGAGGATCCAGTCGTGTGCAGCAGTGATCCTGATAATAGTGAAATGACTTCTCCTGCAGACGGGCGAGAGGCGAGTGCTGCTGCTGTAGCAGGAGTCTGTGTATTTGTCTGCTTCTCAGTGACACCCCCCTAACCCCCTCCAAACACTCCACCTCCTTCTCCCCAGGGGAACTCTGGAGCCAGTTACAACGCCGAGTGTTTTGGAAGAGCTCCTAAATATTTTCAGGATGACAGTGTAATCTGACTGGCCCGCACTTTCTCAAATAGGATTCTCATGCGATTCTCGTGCTCACTCACCAGCACACACAGAAAAACACAGCGGTTCAGTTTGAACCACAAACTCCCTCTCCACCACCACACTTCACTGTTTGCTCCAGTTAAATGTGCTTCTGGTATTTATTTAGTTAACATGAGGCCCCACCCAAACTCTTACCAGTATCAAAACTTAAACTGACTGTTGTCTACTTCTTGGATCAGTAACAGAGTCATGGTATCGACCAAAAATGACCTTTATGTTAAAAATTATTTGGATTTCATTTACAGCAATAAGCACAAAATGAAACTATTCATAGAACTTAAAAAGATCTGAAGGATTTCTGTGCTTCCTGGTTACTGGTTGGGATGCAGTCTATCGTTTATCCGCTTTAAGCCCGTCTGTATGTTACAAACCATCACGTTTGGGTTGAGTACGCTTTCTATTTCTGTGTGTGATCGGCTGTTCAATTTGGTCACTTGTTAAACCAAGAACACGCATGTTCTTGCTGAAAGAGACAGCTATTCTGAGACAGTAATTCTATGCTTGCTCTTCAGGGTCAGAAAATTGAGTCTAAAAGCGGTGTGGACATTCTGAGTTTTGATAGCAGCGTTCCAAATGTACCTGAGTGTAGGAATATTGTTTTTTGTTCTATTCAGTTTTGATTGATCCTTCAATGGTCCTGATCCTGCATTCAGTGCCATCCTTGATCAGCTTTCTGTCACCAGAAAAATTAAGATCCCAGACAGTCTGTGGCTTTCTACTCCTTGGTCTCACAATAATGTGGGTCTCATTGTAAGTCAGCTAATAAGGGAGGTATAAATCTCTCACAAACACACGGCAGATAAGCAAAGATGGCTGCACAGACACGCAACAGGATGTCGGAGCGTTTTGAAATCAAAGCTGCTTAAGGCTGTGATTTCAATAACTGGATTAATTAAAGCCATTTTAATGAGCAGACCTTTTACTTGCTGGCATTAATTAATGTAGTTTTTATTGGGAAGAAAGGCATTTAACCCTAAATGAATCATTTCGCACCCCAGTACACAGTTTTTAAAAAGCTCTGACATGAAAAAGACCTGTCAAAATCCTCTTTTACTGTCCAACACCCCCCATCCAGAGCAAATTGAACTGTTGAAACTGCAGCCCTATTTTACAGTTTTTAACAGTCTTTATGTTGTCTCCTCTCTTTACAGTGTGCCCAAGGGCCGTTGAAAGCCCCCTACGGGGGAGTTTCATAATTACACACTGAACACGTAAAGATTCTGGACTATTGCTCTTGTTTTTACACACACACACACACACACACACACACACACACACACACACACACACACACACACACACACACACACACACACACACAGACGCATGCACACACACACCACCACAAACAAGGACATAGAGAGAATGTTGGAGGTCCAAGAGGAGAGGCCAGCAGCGGCAGGAACAGCAGCGACACATTTCAACAAGAAAGAGCGAGGGAAGAAAGAGCGAGAGGAGACCAAGGACGCTCGGGGAACCCTCTCTAACATCGGGAATCCAGTTCCTGGTTCCAGGAACGTGCGAACGAAAGCGCCGCTATCCCACACAGGCAGTCCTCACCAGCTCATCACTCCACCCTGTTCTGTAGTCCTGGGAGCCCCATCAATGCACTCCAATAGGCTAAAGAACTCCCCGTCCACCAACACACAGAGGTGAGTGTGCTCGCTGATTTATATCACATGTCCTCCTGACGGTTTGAGATGCTGGTCGGCCCATATGATGCTACAATCCAGATTTACTACTGGTACAGCAAGTACAACAACAGTAATAAATAAAAATCCATCTGCTTCAAGTGTTGTTGTTGTTCTTCACACAACCAGGCTTCATGGAGAAGCCCAGGCTTTGCAGACATGTTCCAAATAATGTTTAAAAAAACCCAAAACACAATATTGAAACAAATAAATATTAGCTGTTGTGAATTATTAACATGACTTGGAAGCAAAAACAAAAACGCTTCACCCTCTGTTCAGATGAATGAGTGGAGGACCGGGTGTTAGAGCCGGGGGCTATTTGAATTTATGGATTTTCTGTAGGGAAAAATCTTTTACACTCGAGCTGAAGCAGATCCCAGTTCAAGCAGCCCTTTGATTGATCGTCTTGGTTTTGGGAAACTTGTATTTGACCATTTGTAAAATGCATAAAATGTTAAGTTTTAACCCCCCAATACTTTGTTGTAGCCTGTGGGGACATTATACAGTATGTGCCGGCCGTGAACAACCATTTTTGAAGCCATTGGCTATATGTTACTGAATAATACACAGATCAGATGTCCTGGAGGACACCCATGGAAACTTGAAGAGAACGTACCTTCACACACAACCAAAGAGTGTGTGTTTGTGTAGGTCTAGTGTATTACAGATTGAAGATCAATTTCCTGCTGCGCTCTTTTTACCTGAAATATTTTGATGCGCGATCCAGAGCCGCTCTGGGGTCATGGAGTACGCTGTGTTTGGAGGTTTTCCGTGCTGACTCATGGTTCTGGAGCCTCTGGAAATGACTGTCTGGACTGCCAGAATTCTGGCTTTGCCATCATTTTCTAATAGCTGTGTGTCTGTGTGTTTGTACAGAAAGTGTGCTCGGCTGTGGTTGGGCTTTTTGGACATGTTAGCATTTGTTTCATTCTAGTTGTACAAGTGTGTGTGTGTGTGTGTGTGTATGTTTGTGAGAGCGAGACATAGAAAGAGATTAGGGTGTGGTAAAGGAATTCTCTGCCAGTTGTATGTGTCCTGCTTGCCTAAGCTGAACTCCTTTCATAAGTAGTAAGCAGCAGTTATTTGGACTCGGCCAAATAATAAGGGAGCGCGTCCACGCTCAACGGTCTGCATGGAATTCCTCTTTCTGCAAACTTATAACAAGTGCTACCACAAAGACATTGTGTTTAACAGTGGCAAAGGAAAAAAAGAGGGCATTTAAGGATAATTGTGTTTCCTTGTCTGTTTCTTGATGGAAAACACGGCGTCTTGTTATAAGTGGGGAGCTGGGGGGGTATCAGACCTCATCGATCGCCAGCTGCTTGGCATTGTACCTCTTTTTGTCTGGTTTGAGCCCAGTTCCAAAGCGTGATCACGAGGAGTTTGCCAGCCCCAAATGTTTTGGTTGTGTGAATTTGAATTAAAGTGAAAACAAGGTCAAAATGTCCGCAGGTAGACAAAACGTAATATGTCTGATATTCTCTAAGTGTTGGGGTTCATCTGAGGCTCACCTAAATACACTGTTATGCTGCATAATACAAAAAAAATATTAAGTATTTTCTTAAAGCATAGTATAAGTCTACTAATTTTTTCTTTTCCTTGTTTGTCAGCCCTAAACCTAAGACGGAGGCCATGGTACGCTCACCTCCTGTCATGTCCCCCTCCACTGCCACCCAGATGGACTCTAAAATGCCCAATCAGGGTAAACCTGGGAGCACTGGCAACCAATCACAACCCTCACCATGCGACCCAAAAACCCTGGGTCCCAAGGGGGCTCAAAATGTGGCAGGGGGCATTGGGCTGAAGAACGGTCAGGGACTGACCTCTGGCCCCAGCTCCAAAGTCAAAGTGAAGAGGGAGAGAAGCACCTCGGTGGAGTCGTTCGATCAGCCTGAGAGCGGAACGCCCACCAGCGAGGAGAAAGGTACGACCCAATGGATTCTGGGCTCTTTTTAGTGTCAGATGTCATCACAAAACGTATCATACATCAGTCCTGCTTTCTCTGAATGATTTCAAATCTTTGTTTCAAGTGCTTTCATATTTTGTGACCAAGGTTCTGTGTGTTTAGAATAAATTTACCTGAAGTACTGACTACAGGTAGAATACCATCGTGGTTTAACAATGCCATGTCACTAGTGCTTGTGTTTCAACGGTTCCTGTTGCACACGTCCCCTCCTGCTGAGGCTGAAATAATTTGTGGAGTAGTTTGGTTATCAAAGAAAATAGTCAAAATGTAAAACTCTTACTCAGAATATTAATAATCAAAGCTTTTTAAGAGCTGAATGTACAGGCGTGAATGTTCTCAAAGGATGCAAAAGTATCCTGGTCCACATTGAAGAACCATCTTCTCAAATAGCTTCCTTTGAAAATACAAGAAAATCGGATTACAGGGTTACCGATTAATCATTTTGGGGTTACAGTAATCCCTCATTACTCGCGGTTAATGCGTTCCAGGACCACTCGCAAATAAAGATATTCTGCAATATATTCCATAAGTCTCAGAAATCAGCGTACTTCCGGATGCTGTCGGCCAATAGAATGCACGTACGGTATCATGTGACTACCTACTAAAGTCCACGATGAGGTGAAGCCGGTCATCTTGAAGCACAAATACGCGAGGGATTACTGTACACTATTTCAATATTTCCACACTGACATAGTGATTCCAGAATCCCCACACTCCGTTTTAAAAAAATAAGAATAAATTTGAGACTTCTTGAATGAATAAAAACTTAACATTATTAAAAATCAGTCATTCCAAATTCAGAATCATTCGTACGATGTAATTTTGGCGTTAAGTGTCCCTCTGTCCCCGTCAGTCAGTCTGCTACTAGAACCAGTGAAATAGTTGTGTCCCACTGGTTGAGACTTAGCCGTGGTTTGAACGCTCTTTTTTTAAACTGGTAACAGGGAAACATAATGATTAAATGTATTAAAGAAGACTTAATGTCGTCGCTCAAGACGTGGAGATGATCAGTGCGTCACTAGATTTAAATGGATTTAGACTCAGCTGTCCGGTTGTGATGGGATCGCTCAGGATGGATGTTGATTCAAGGTGTAAACACTGAAGTAATCAATAGAACACTTGATTTCTAAAATAATCAATGTAGCTGCATTCTTAATTCCTGTAAAGGATGTTTATAGTGAAAGCAGCATTGATTAATCGTAGAATCTGCAAACATTCTCTCTATTTATAGCACATAGTTGGTTAGTGGCGTTCCCATGATGCCCTGCCTCTTCCTAACTTTATATCACTAGTGGATTTTTCTCTTTGGGCACAATCTGGTCAGAAAAAGAAACGATTAGTTGTCTTGTCATAAGTACTTTGAAGTGCCTCACTATCACCCACACAAGTCAACCCAAACTCACAGGTGTGTGTGTGTGTGTGTGTGTGTGTGTGTGTGTGTCTACAGACAGCAGCCGGGTGAAGAGGATGTGTGTGGCAGAGAGGAGGCAACCGTACAGCGGAACCGACTGGTGCTCTGGAGGCGAAAGTGACGAAGACGACAAAGGATTCTTCAGTAAGTGTGATAACTTGTGCAACCAAGCATGTATAGCAGTCCATCAGATGACTCATCACTACGTTACCCATAAGCCTTTGCCAGTCCTGAAAACATGGTTGCCCTGGCTGTGTCCCTGCAGACTGCAACTCCAGTGAGGTGAAACCCCAGGACTCCGTCACACATTCTACCTCCAATGCTGGGCTAAGTCGCTCCTCTACACCGTCCCATAATGCAATGGGAGGCCAGGGATCCACAACAGAACCTCCTACCGGCCAGAAGCCAGGCTCGAAACTTGTTTATGTCTTCACCACAGAGATGGCCAACAAGTAAGGATGCAGAGAGTTTCTATTTCTGTCTGTCATGGCTCGTATCTCTCAGACTATTTTAGGTCTGACTTTTCTTCTCTCCCCATAATTTGATGAGCAATTGAAGAATTTTTGGAACATAATTTACATGTATGAGTGTGTTTATTACGCTTGTCACTTCTGCCAGGGAGGTTATGTCATCACAGGTTTTGGTTTGTCTGTATGCTACCAGTAAAGCTACTAGTTTGAGTTGTGAAACTGGGTGGCAGGGTTGACCTTATGACAGGACAGAACCCGGTTAACTTTGCAGTGGATCTGGATAAAGGGATCAGATTTTTTTTAATTTTTGCTATGTAATATTCGGATAGATGACTATTTCTATTAGGCATCAACTACAATATTTTCAGCACCACAAGGCGCACTGGATTATAAAATGCATCTGAGAACTCGTCTTCAATGAATGGTCTATTTTAAAACTTTTTTCATATATGAGGTACATTGGATTATAAGAAATTGAGAAAATTAAAGGCTTTTAGCTGCGCCTTATAGTACGGAAAATATTGTACTTTACCTTGAATGTGGGTGGAAGGGGAAACTTAACTATAGTACGTAAAGCCAATACTAAAACCATATCAATCTAATACCGATAGTGTGATTCCATGTTTAGTTTTTCATTGTAAAGGAATATTATGGAAGTTTCAAACTGTCATGGGACTTGACCCTCTAGGCGACTTAATGGAGAGACGGAGTTGTAAAAGCTTGTTTTTGCAGAAGCGTTGTCTAGTCCTGATTTAGGGAGCAAGGTTTGCAAATAAATCTTGTCATGTTTTTAATTCAAGTGTTTTCATACTTGATAATTAGAACATCTTGTCAATACTTGGAGCTTTTTGTACAAAACATGGCACAACGCACACCCACAGTGAAACTCTTTGAGCAACTGCAGGTAAAAATTAAATGGAATTACTGACTTCGTTCGTTGCCTAAAGTACATCCTTGTTACCCTGTCATCAGAGGTTGTTGTCATCTTTGATGTTTGTTTTTTTTTCTTAAGGTTTTTGTGTTGATTGCAGAATGATGTTTGCTTCAAGCCTCTTCTGTTTAACTTTTCCAGTCATAACCTAAATCTATTCAGTCTGCTCAAACGTGGTAATGTACACCCGTCTTAGATTAACAGGCTGTTGGGAATTAGCCATCAAAGATGTGGATATTTGGCGCGAGGGTTGTGTGTGTGTGTAACAATTCACTTAGTCGCTTGACCTTGCTTTTACCTTCATGGTCCCATCTAGTACTCATTCATCCAACTCTGGGTCTCTCAAATGTGTAAATGTGTAGACACAAACACACACACACACACACACACACACACACACACACACACACACACACACACACACACACACACACTTATTGTGTCTGAAGACTGATATCTGACTGTCTGCCTTCTTGTCCTCAGGGCAGCTGATGCAGTTCTAACTGGCCATACTGAAAACATCATTGCCTTCCACATGAAAAATATCTCCAACAGCAAGGACAAAGCTCACCTCCTTCTGGTAATGACATGCACAGAATCACACACACACACACACACACACACACACACACACACACACATGTACGCTTTTAGACTGCAACAGTCAGCGTGAGAGTGTGTGCTAACTTACCGGTAATGCCATTTCCGTTTGTTTCTGTTTAAGAACAACGCTGCGGGCGCCCTCCGAAACGACTCCAAGCCTCCCCAGCAAACCTCGTCTCACGCCCAAGATCAGAACCACCAACCTGGATCCAAACCTTCCTTATCTGGCATGCCAGAGCCAGTCCCACCTCAACCCTCCAACCAAGGGAACCATTCTGGTGTTCTTCCGCAGGAAGGGTCCTCCTCTGCAGGCATGGAATCCAAAAATCTTCCTGGCAACAGCCCCGGCAACCCTGCTGCCCAAGTTGATCAAGCCCCCGTCAGCCAACCTGAGGCAGGCCTCAACCCTCCTACAGCAGGTGAAGGAGGCCAGGGTGGAGGCTCTGGGGGGGCAGGTCTGACACCCCAGCAGCAACAGCAGCAGCAGCAGCAGCAGCTGGCACAGGAGCTGCTGAACATGGAAGCAAACACCGAGGGTCTGTCCCAAGAACAACTGGAGCATCGCCAGCGCTCCCTGCAGACCTTGCGAGATATTCAGCGCATGCTTTTCCCCGATGACCGTGATGCCCCACCAGCGGGGCCACCCCCGCCCCACAGTGGACCTCACGATGGAGGCCCCGACGGAGCAGCCCGTAGATCTGAGCAGGGTCCTCTACAGGCCATGATGGCACAATCTCAAAGCCTCGGACCTCCAGGTGGGCAAGGAGGACCCCGTCCACAAGGTCCGCCTTTTGGGCCACCCCACGGACCCAGAGACATGCCCCCGTTTCCACAAGATGAAATGGGTGCGCATATGGGGGGGCCGGGCGGCTGCGGAGAAGGAGATCAGATGACCCCGGAGCAGGTGGCTTGGTTGAAGCTGCAGCAGGAGTTTTATGAAGAAAAGAGGAAGAAACAGGAAATGCAACACCGGCCACTTCCCCCAGACATGATGATGCACGCTCATGGTCCGCGCGGCATGATGCGAGGGCCCCCGCCCCCCTATCAGATGGGCCCAGGAGAGATATGGGGAGGACCGGGTGGTCCACCAGAGCACTACCAGGAGCGCATGACCATGGGTCCAGGCCCCAGGGGGATTCACCCGCACATGCAGAGGATGCCTAGCTTCTCCGGTATGATGAATCCTGACATGGAGGGGCCCCCCAGGCCCGGAATGGGCTGGTCCGACGACATGCCACCTCGTATGGGAGACGCACGAGGCTTTCCCGGAGGACCTGGGGGAATGTTTGCTGGTCCCGGGGGCCGGGGCGAACGGTTCCCAAACCCCCAGTCAGTCCAGGAAGCGATGTTCCACCAGGGCATGGCTGGAGAGAAGGGGATCCCTCCTGGGATGATGATGGACATGCAAAGGATGATGGGACATCAGAGAGGGGGGATGGAACCCGGTAACGGCATGGGTATATTTCCCAGGATGCCCGGCGATGGTCCTATGAGTCCATCCTCTCGGCTTCAGGGAATGGGGGGCCGGGACATGGGGCCTGAGTTTGGCATGGGGCCCGGCCCCGGGCCCGGCCCCCACATGCACCCCTCCAAACTACGAGATCCTGGTATGAATATGAGTCCTGATGAAATTATGAGAATGAGAGGAGGTGGGGGACCTCCGATGGACAACATGGGCCCTCAAGGAAGGCCCATGCAGGGGCCCCCCTTCCCTGAGCAGACACAACCAGGAGACTTTCCCATGGGGCCCGGGCGGCCCTTCCCCGGAGGAATGAGGGGGCCGCACGGAGACCAGGCCTTCGGTCCAGAGCACAGATCCACACCCACAGGAGGTAACGGTCGGATCAACCACCTCCCCCCTGCCGGTGGGCCCTCACAAGGCCAGAGGGGCCGCAAGCCAGCAGATCTCAACGTCCAAGCGGGTGGGGGGAACTCTCCCAGCGTCAACCCTCTAAAGTCCCCCCCTCTAAGGCAAGTTCAGTCTCCCATGATGGGCTCTCCGTCTGGGAACCTGAAATCCCCCCAGACACCGTCCCAGCTGGCTGGCATGCTTACCGGTCCCACAGGCCCCAGCGCCCCCCCAGCTCCGCCAACTTCAGCACCGATGAAGTCCCCCCACTCGATGATGGGATCGGCCGGCGCTTCTCCTGTTCACATGAGGTCTCCCTCTCTTCCAAACCCCTCCCCAGGATGGGCGTCCTCACCAAAACCCCCCATGCAGAGTCCTGGAGTACCACCTCAGGGTGGGAAGCCCCCCCTCAGCATCACCTCACCAAACATGATGGGGAACATGGAGCAAGGTATAAATAATCATCTCTAGCTGCATCTTTTAAATTTCATTCTCCATATTTTTCTTTTATTAAATCCTGTTCTGCTGATTCTTTCACATGTAAACAATCTATTTATTTTTTAGCCATTTTTAGTCTTTTGAAATGATATTTAGTTAGAAAAAATACAAAAACCTGAAAATAAAGTACAGTAGATGTGGAGGCTATCAAGCCCTCGCCACACATCTGTTAGAGGGGTGGGGTTGGGTACAGTCCAGTGGCTCCCTCTGGTGGTCACTTAACGTAGATGTTGAGTTTTATTCCACTCCCTGCTGAAGAGTGGAAAGACAAATTCTAAGCTTTACCACATTTAAAAAATTTTTTTTTTGGTAATTTCTTTCTCTTCATGTTGTCTTCCAGGTGGAAACGGCCCTCCCTCTGCCCCTCCCTCATCGGGGGCTCCATCTGGCTCCATGTCTCACCCGGGCAATGTTCCGTCTGGCAGTCCGTACACCATCCCTCCTGAGCCGACCCTGTCCCAGAACCCTCTCTCCATCATGATGTCACGCATGTCCAAGTTTGCGATGCCCAGCTCCACCCCGCTTTACCACGACGCCATAAAGACCGTTGCCAGTTCAGACGACGACTCACCCCCAGCTCGGTCCCCCAACCTGCCGTCAGTGAACAATAATGGTGAGGCATCAGAAATCTCTTCTTTGCATCAGTTACTCCAACGTTGACCCTTATTTAAATATCATCCTGACCAAAATCCCTGCCTTTTGTCTTCTACATTCAGGTATGGCGATGAATCACCAAGGTAACCCACGCATGATGGGACCCGGAAACGCTGGACCCATGTCTGCCCTCAGCCCCCTGGGGATGAATCCGATGGGATCCCAGCCCCTCTCCCACGGCATGCCGCCCCAGATGCCCTCCCCAAATGCTCCCAACATGGGTCCGGGCATGATGCCTCACGGCATGATGATACCATCCAATCCCCAAGACCCCGGTATGGGAAACCCCCAGATGATTCCCCAGGGACGCTTAGGTTACCCCCACCGAAGCCAGGCGTACCCCCTCACCCAGTCCCCTTCCCAGCAAGGTCCTTTCTCCCCACACAACGGTCCCGGTCCCCAAGGTTTCCCTGGCCACCCCATGGGCTTCCAGGGAGAGGGAGGGCCTATGGGAGGACGAATGGGTAACATGCCACACGGGGGTGGGGGCGACGGTGGTATGTGCAAGCCCAATACCCCTGGGGGGCCCGAGTTCAACAACATGCAAGGAGGATTCAGCGATGCAGACCTTCACGAGGTGATGCGGCCGGGAGCGTCCGGCATACCGGAGTTCGACCTGTCCAGGATAATCCCGTCAGAGAAGCCCAGTCAGACTCTGTCGTACTTCCCACGAGGTGGGGGAGACAACCCCGGGGTAAAACCACCTCACCCATCCGGCTTTCCCATGCAGGGCATGATGGGTGATGGTCCTCCAAGGATGGGGATGTCAATGCAGGGGATGGGGGGGATGCCAGGAGGGCCTGGTGGGGGAATCGGCCCACAAGACATGCCAATGGGAAACCCTGGCCATAACTCCATGCGACCACCGGGATTCATGGGCCAAGGCATGATGGGCCCCCAGCACCGGATGATGTCCCCTGGGGGTCCGGGAGGGATGATGCAGGGGAGACAGATGGCCCACCCGGGCCCCGGTGGCTCACCTAACATGATGATGTCACTGCAGGGCATGGGCGGCCCGCCACAGCAGACAATGATGATGGGGGGTCAGATGAGGCCACGTGACATGGACATGGGGTTCAGTCCGGGCCCCGGAATGTTCTAAACCAACAGAAACCTTGTATCTAGAATGTTCTCTTGATAGGACACAAGGATGGAGTTAAGGTCATTGTGTTTGGAGGCTGTTAAGAAAAACTCTGCTTGACCCAAGTAAAGGAAGTATAATACAAGAAAGAGGATTACACAGACACGAGCTGACCGCTCACCTGGCGATGTCCTGTGGAGTTTATTCCAGTGGAGACTTGGACAGGCCCATGTTGGAGTACTTTTTTTTGCCACAAGAACATTTTGACTCATGAACTTCAGAATGTATGGGGATTGTTGTGCATCAATTTCACAGAACTGTTCTTGTGTTTTTTTGGGTTTTTTTTGATTATCTGACTGTAACGGTGACTTCGACATCAAAGAGGAATCAATCTAACAAGTCAGCGGGGGGAGATGCTACAGTATATGTCTACTTTTTTTCAAATAAAAAAAAACCAATTTGTCATGAAAGTCGTATGGAACACGAGAAAGGAATGAGATGAATTTGTGCTTTGTGAAGACTTTAGTGGAACTCCATCTTGTCTCTCGCGCCATTGTTTCGACTGTTTCTGTACAGTATATACATGTGAGTGGGTGTGTGTGTGTGCGCGCGGCAGGCTGTGTGTGTGGTATGTATGTATGTGTCTGTATGTATAGGCATTCTATCAGTGACCTCTCAATTCCTCTTACCCAACTTTCATTGGGGAGGAACGCCCCCTAAAAATACTGTACTGTTTACCATTGGTGGGCTATTCGAATTTTAGTCTTTTAATTTCCTTTGTAACTCCAGTGTATAACAAACCAAACTATGACCTCATTAAGATAATAGTATTATTAAAAAAAGCACAAACATGGACTGTCTGCAGAAAGTGTCTTTTTTCTCTATTTTTACCATTGTGAGCAATGCATTAAGTGCGAGGATCCTGGCAGCTTTGCAGCACAACGAGAACGGCCGGTCCATCGGAGGTTGTGGATGACATTTTGACTTGGTGCTACAAAACTTTCAGGACTCAACTTAGCGTGAATAATACTGCTAATACCCAGATGTGCTATGTGTTTTCCTTGTTCCTGTTGTGTTCCTGTTTTGTTTTGACTCTTGTTGACTCTGGGTAATGATCATTCCCACAGCAATAAATCCCCTTAATGGTCTGCAGAATGGGACAGGAATGGCTGAATGCCACAACAGGTATGCCAGGTATTATAGAACTAGAGCTAGGTAGATCTGGTGAAGATACAAACTAGTAAGGCAGGTATGGTGTCCAGACGGAGACACAAAAATGTAAACACATACTGCTTTGCCATCCAGTTGACTTCCTATCTTTTCTCTATTGTAAAAGCTTGTCATGTGTTTCTCCATTGGCTTTGGTGCAGCATAGCCTACCGGGGCTGTGGTGATGGACTACAAATAAAAGATATTGTTTTGGTATATACATGTTGTCTATGTAGTGTGTGTGTGTGTGTGTATCCGTCCACAAGACTTGACTATTCTCATGTAGTCAGCTATGTGGACCGAACCAGATGTGGGTTTTTGTCATTGTACACGTCAAATCTGCTTTCCAACAACAGTAAGAACAAAGAGCAAGTCAAACCAAGAAGCACCGCAGTGATGACGTTCACCAGGACGTACTGCCGGAGCGCTGCTTTTTGAAGATGTTGGTACATCCAAAACGGGTGCAAAGTGATTATGGTGCGTCCGAACAGCTTTAAAATAGTGTCATGCGTTTTACTCTGCTTGCGATGGAAAAAAACGAGACTAACAATGAAAATCTTTGTCTCAACACTCAAAACAGCAGATTATCATTAATCCCCTCTGATGTGTTTTATACCAGTGTCTCAAATGTCTCAAGTTTTGCTTGAGCAGAATTATTCCCTTTCATGGGGGGGGCGGCGTAGATTATGAAGACATCCACTCTCTTTAATGTCCTACCCTGCACCTCCTTGTTAGTGAACAATATAGTGTGAACTGAAAAGACTGCATAGACTAATTCATCATGTTTGTCAGGGGCATCCAGTGCTGACAGATTAAGACGACTGATTATAATTTATGGTTATGATGTCTCAATTTTTTCAAATGACTTTAGGGAGGTCTAAAGGATTTTCAGTGCAGTTTTTACAGATGAGGTTGACCTCTGAAATACAAAAGATTAGATCGTGAAGGACTGACAAGAATTGTAGTTGCAATCTTTCCACCCTTTACAGTGGCACATTTTTTGTCGCCCTTAAGATTTCCACAATTTAGTAATACAAAAAAAAGAAGCCACTTTTATATGTTCCTTTATTGCCACTGCTTTGTAAATATTCAGTAGAACAAATAGTCCACAGCTGAAATTATTCCTCTGGTAAATACTAAATTTATGTCTTCAAGTAATGACTGTCCAGCCTGCTTCATGAATCACTGAAGGTTTTGATCATAAACATGATTATAAAAAAGCAATACCTCTAGCCCTTGTTTTTCAATCACATCCAAACTGATCAATTTCTTAATCACTTAAAGTAATTAATTTCCATTATGGAGATAAGTCGAAATGTAAAGTTTAAGTTTCATGTAAACTATGTCGTAACTTTGCTCCTGTTGTCAGACATCAGGGTGACTAGTGGTGGGATGAGAGGATGGAGGCAAGCAGCAGATGATTAAAATCAGTGTGAAGGAGTAATGCTCAGGTCAGCCACATGTCGGTCTGTGGGGGTTTGGTCATCGTTCAGGGCTCGGTCACGCCGTTCGTCTGGTTACAGCGCGACTTGTAGCGTTCGGTACTCATGGAGTACGCTGAGACGGCCTGTTTGAATTCCTCCAGGGGGCAGTAGACTCCACTACAACCTGGGATCAGCTGATCCTGCAGAGACAAGCCACTGAGAAACAAAGGAAAACACACAACAACTCATTGAATGGTAACCGACACACTCTGGCACCCAACCTGTCCTGTGTACGACACCTTCACAAAGGTGTTGTTGGTCTGCCGTTGTTGGTGCAGCTCCACTGTTATATCAGCGGCAAACGGAGGCCACTTCATGTCAAAAATCCCCAGAGCCATCAGACAAGGAAGCAAAGTCGTGTCATGCGCAGAGTACAAGTACAACTTCCTGTTTGAAAGAAAAAATTAGTAGTGCACCAATTATGAACAGACCAGTCATGTTTGCACAAGACCATGGGTGTGTCCAACCTGTGTGGCTCCCCTGAGCTGCCCTGCAGTCTCTCCTCGATGTTGGTTAACATGGTGTGGAGGACGGGTCCCACAGACAGCTGCAACTTCTCTCTGGCAAAAACACACAAATTCAAATAAACTAAAATAGCTTATTAAAGGGTTAAATTAGGCCGACCACGCAGACTTTAATCTAACCTGTTGGTCGGTTCGAACACGTGGCACGCCATTTCCACAGCTCTCTGCTCCACTTTATTCCTCCAGGTCTGCAGCTCTGGTGGGCAGGGTAAGCCGTGTGTCTGTGGATGTGTACAGACTTGTGTGACAGCCAGTATCAGCTCTGCTGTTGAGCAAGGCAAAAACCTCAAAAGAAAACTCCTGGCACGGGTGCGTTTCCCTCCAACTGTAATATCACTGAGGCGTTCGTTATTTTCCCTTAAGGTGAAGACGGTGTCAATTTTGTTTTATCTTCTATTTCTGTGGATAACAGGTGTATTACATTAAAAACCCAATGCCTAAGTTGTTAGTTTACTGATTACTGGTGAATCTGGTCATATGTATTAAAATCAAATCAGGACTCTGGAAGGGGAGCGAGACGTCAGTAAAGGACAGTGAAGATGGAGGTTTTTAATTTTTTAGTGGCTCTTTACTTCAGATTTAAAAACCATGCTTATCTGAGCATCCTGACAAATTGATATTACGTTGTTTCAACTACAGTAAGTGAAAATATTTTTAAGATCTCTCATCCAGTGATGATGAACTCAGTGGACCACAAACTATCTTTTATTATTAATTCAGCTCATTAATCTCCAGAAACTGGATGATCTTACTGACTTTCATCTTACATCACTAGCAGGTTTCTGGTTTTGCACCTCTGGCCAGGCGAGCCCTGCCGATAACTCTGTTCTGATAGCTCGTGGTGTCACCTAATAAAAGTTGTATGAGTCATGATGTGGCAGTGTCACCTCTCTGGCAACCATGTCATCTCTAATGAGGACGAAGTCAGGATTCTGGTTCGCAGCGACGCCCAACGCTCTCTTGAGGCTGTCCATGTCTGCTGCAATGTCTGGCAGAGTGGAAAACTCTGCCCAGCGATGGCTGCACAAAACACACACGCACACGCACACACACACAGCATCAGCCCCAAAACACAGACACTATGACAACCTGTTAAAGGCATCTAACCTTAGTATAATAAGAAAAGTAATAAAAATTTGTGCCACGTATTGGTGAAGATATCAGTTTTGAAGACTACCAGCGAAGGTTTTTTGATGAAAATATACTCTCACATACCTACTGAGCATTTTGAGCATCTTGCATCCGTTGTAGTTAGGATACAAGATTTCTGATTCTGCATCCGTCGTTACTATCGGCACGACGTCTTCAAGTAGAACAGAAAACTGACAGTTATGATGCAGGTGAGAGGAGATCAGAACAGAACAAGAGACCTGGTGTTTGCATTGATTTCTACTCTACCCTTTTGTTTCTGCTGGAACAGCCCAGCGATAAGACATCTGGCAGATTCAATGGTCCTCACGACGTTAGTGGAACGCACGCTAAGCATGGAACAAATAGGTCATGGAAGGTGGCCAGCGTAAGAAATAGTACAGCTATTAGGTTGATGCCAGTTTAATAGAAGAGGGAAAGGGGGTTGGGATCTCGCTACTGATATGATGTGCAACACTTACTAGACCTCAGCGGAGCTAAAGCTGGAGCTGAGGAAAGGAGTCTCTTCGATGTATCTCCTCCTCAGTCGCTTACCAAGATCATACAGCTGCTGCATCCCTAATGTGGTCAGCTGACCAGGGAAGCTCCCGCCCTGCGATGAAGAGGATCTAGCTAAATTCTCAGAGGTGGTTGAGCAGACACACACACACACACACACACACACCTTGGATTCAGAGTCAATATGGTGAGAATTATTTTCCTAGAGTAAATTTAGTGCAGGAAACCTGTTCGGCAAAAGCTGTAAACTCAGCACAGGGCTGTGTCATTGCCATGGATACCGTGCCCGGCAAATGGGACACAATCTCAATGGAAATTTCAACACACAGTTTAGCAGCTTTGTCCTGGGAGAAGGAACCAGTTTAAATATCATCTGCATTGTTTCACAATGACTGCTTTTGGCCATGAGAGGGACAAAGGATGAATTATTTTGGGCTCGAGCACTAAATTCTTTTTCATCATAAATACTCTTCAACATATACAGTACAGTAATTACTCCAACATCCTTCATTACAGCCTAACTGCACAAGGGCATTGCTAACACAAAGCATTCCTTAAATGTACAGCTGATATTTAGCAGATAAACACACACAGCAGCTAACCAACAACACTACTGGTGCCTGTTGCCCCAGCGTGTGTCCAAATGAAGAGATGCTCGACCTCTGGCCCATCAGAGGTATCGGACACAGAATGTCATCCTCTTACTGATCATCACGCATCAACATCTGAAGTGAAAACTCAAACATTCTGCTCGTACTCGACACCTGACTGCATTCATCGCTATAAAAAACGCACTCACGGTCAGCTTTATTTTCCGATACTGGTCTTCTAATAAAGATGGGGGCTTTGGGCCACCTTGAAGATCTGTCAATATATAGTTGATGAGGGTGTGCGCCGGTGGCTCCAACAATGTTGGGACCCATTGAACCTGAGATGAGAAATACAAGTCCAGAGAAAAATGAAAAGACAGGTACAGTATTTTCTGCGCTATAAGGCGTACCGGACTATAAGGCGCACCTTTAATGAAATTTTTATTTTATAATTTCATATATAAGGCGCACTGGATTATAAGGTATACTGTAGCTCTATGAGAAAATTATAAGCTTTTAGGTGTGCCTTATGGTGTGGAAAATACTGTACAAGGGTGTAATATTTCATGTTTCGGACACAAGAGCGAAACGAGAAGCTTCTTACCTCCATCACGTCAGGGATTGATTTCAGTGGTGTTCGGGCACCATGGCGGAAGAGAACTTGGACCAACTTGAGTTCATATGGAGAACTGGGATTTGTGTCATCTGATGCACAACTGGAAGCAAGCTGGTCTGACTCCATCTTCTTCTGTGACCACAGCAATGAACCAAGTGTCGTTGACACCGAACCAAAGCCATACGATTTGGTCCAAGGATTCGACATGGCTATGCTGTAAACAACACAGACAAATTGTTTTGTGTTCATGCTAATAGTACCGTCAGGAAGAACTTTCGTCATGATGACAGGGCAGAAACTAGATGACGCAAACCGGCTGGCATGTCAAAGGTACAAGTCGTATTAACTTTTCCACAGTAATAATTAAATCTGGCATTTTGACAGGTTAATAGTCTTTGCTAATCAGTAAGTTAGCAACTGAGAATTAAGTATCAATTCAGAGGATGTTCTCACTCTGAAAAAATGAAGGTTTTTGATAATTTTCCTTGAGGAAAATGAGGTGGAAACACATTTTCACCGAAAGCCACATCCGGATAATGGCTGTCCTCAAAGGGCCAGATGTAACTTACCAAATGTAACTTAATGTAACTCAGTACAATGTAAAATAAATGTTACTGCTCCTTAATGTTAAATAACTCTAAATTGATTACTTATTCAAGTTACCATCACTACAGTTACACGGAAAAAATATGTTTGCTTATTGCTCTGTTATAACAAATATTTTTATAAGCCCTTTTATAACTTTTTTGTCAATGTTAAAATGGGCTTAGTTGCTGCATTGTGGGAAATGCAATTTTTGGTCAAAGCACAGTTTGACCTATTTATTTGTAAGCCATTTATACTGCTGTGGGCAACATAAAAAGATATGGCAGGCCACATTTGGCCCCCGGGACTTGAGTTTGATGCATGTGTTCTAAACGCTTGTTTGTCCTGACCACCACAGGCACAAAAACAAACAAAACAGAAATGAAAAATTCATTACAAGGGGTGACTAAAAATACATATTGAAGCATCCTGCATTTTCAAAAATAATATACAGTATTTTTTTTTTACAAGAATCATTTTCTGTAAAATAATTATTGTAATCACTTTATCCAATTAAATGGGACAAGTTGTGATTTTCTGTTATTTCACTTACTGATTAGCCAAAATTTTAATTGGCTTATTTTATCAAACCATTTATCTAATGAGCAGTAAAATGGAATTCGTGAAAGTGAGCAATCGTCTATGAAATGCTGAAATATTGTTCTCATCATCTCTAAACCCAAATAATTACTTCAATCAAAACTCCAAAATAGGAAGTTTAATGTGTGCTAAATGTTACCAGATGGACTGCAAATGTGCAGCATTTACCTCTCAAAACAACAACAACAACAACAACAACAAACTTTGATAAAGTCCACCAGTGTGGACAAGTTTGCAGGAACGTGGGGGGTGGCTTCTGTATATAAATATAAAAAGTCACATTTGTAGAAAAATCAACCAACACTAATATAAGATAACAAGTATTTGGGCTGTGAATCAGAAAATAAACTTGCTAAACTACGTTCAACACGGACGCGTCGCGTCACGTCGAAACCACACGCGAACCAAACCCCCCAAACGCTGGGTTTAACCCTGTGGAACCCGGCCGGTCTGGAGCTGCAGCCCGTAGTCAGCCGGCTGGCGACACGGTGACAGCAGGTCTGAGCAGCGGCCAAGCTCACAGGAAGAGCTACTCACGTTAGTCCGCTCCGGTGTTTTGGGGAACACGACCAGCCGTCAGTGGGTATCCCTGAACTGAACGTAAGTCTTACATGTAGTCGGTCACCGCGCGACCGGAGCCTTCGAGCAGCGAGGCATGTCGGGAACTGTAGGCCAGTAGAGCCGCGCTGCCCCAAAGGTACCAGAAGCAGCAATAAATCAAAACTACATTTCCCAGCATCCACCCGATTCTTCTTCTTCTTCTTCTTCTTCTTCTTCTTCTTCTTCTTCTTCTTCTTCTTCTTCTTCTTCTTCTTCTTCTTCTTCTTCTTCTTCTTAAATAACTGATTCTTGTGATTCATTATCTAAACCACTAAATTTAATCAATTTACTGAGAGCTCAGATTACTGACGGATGTGGCTGACTTCATGTGCAGTTAAAGGGGTATTCTGTGTGCTTCCTCAGAGTCAGTGTGGTTGACATCCACATGATAGCAATGAGAAGTTATGCAAATACCCTTCATCTCATTCATTGGGAAACCTCCATCTGGAGGCTTCACCCCTGTAGAGGAAAGCTTGTTCCATTTCCCCATCTCATGCATAGAAAGAGGACAAATTGGGAATCTGACCACCTCCTTCCTCCAAATATTTGGCACTGAAGGGAAGCGGCCACCTGGTGATGCTGAACCCACAACTTGTGTGTTGATCCATCTGCTGTCATGCGTTTGAAGGGGAAGCAGCGTTCCACCAGCCCAGAGAGGAGTGGTTCACCTGAAGGACAGCCGCGGTATTGGAGGCTGGTATAGTCAGGGGTGCCCCTAGTGACCAATTTACATTTACCTGCTGAGCTGTACCACAGAATGGAATCAATCCAAGCGAACTACTGTAATGAGAATGTGAAAGGAATACAAAAGATCCCTTGGAGGTAATTACTTTGTGTTGTCAGCCTGACAAATACAAATGCTCAGCCAGCTTCAAATTAAGTGCCGTTATCACCTTAGAAATAAACTGAAAGAAGACAGGAGTTTAACAGTTGCACAGAAAAAACAAACAAAAATGCTTTGTAGTTGTTGAAAGCTTTATTTTTTGGTCATTTTCTTTTAATACGTTTTTTGTCTTATACATTTTTAATGATCAGATTTTCCTACAGGAGAGAAGAAGGGGAAAGGGATGGGTTCAACTATGGGATCAAGGTTTTATTTAAAAAAAGATTTAAATATTCCTTCTATTCTGACTCTCTGTTCTGGTTACTGAAGGAACCACTAGTGCATGGAGCCAGGTTGGATGTCTGCAGTGGAGCCACACCTGGGCTGTCTGCAGCGCTTTGCAGAACCAGGACCATGACCCTACAGCAGCTGGTGGACAACGCCGGGCCTGCGTTGGCGGATGCCAAGGCTGTGAGCTCCCTGCTGAACATTCAGTCCACCAGGGTGGCTCAGAGGGGGCTACAACTGTGGAGGCGAAGACTCTCCGGGAAGGAGAGAAGCCTCCTCCTGGACTATAGTACAGGGACTGTGACGGACAGCAAAGATCCTTTCCCTGAGGTCCACATCAGTCCCCTGTTTGGAGAAGTGGAAGGTCCTCTCCTTGGAGATGAACGACAGATCAGCCTGTACACGGCCAACAGGAAAATATTGTACAAACAATGTGTAAAAGTGATCAACAAGAAAAACCTGTGTAACAGAGCACCCACTACCTGGGCCAACAGGATGACGGGAAATGGACCTGACCCGCAGTGGAGACTTCTGTACAAACTTCCCCTCAAGAAAAAAACATCCAACCTCCAGTGGAGGATTTTACATGGTGCCGTCGGTTCCAATGCTTTTATCTCTGTTTTTACCCCTGATTTTAGTATCAGGAAATTCATCTACGGTGCTGGGTACAATAGATCGAATCAGAGAAAGTGGCAGCTTTTAAATTTTATTTCTGGGGAGGCAAAACTTGCAATTTATGTGACCAGGAAAAGGAAAATTGAAAACAATACTGTTCAAGAAGCAGCTACTGTTTTTTGCTGTAACATCAGATGTCGCTTAAAACTACAATTTGGTTTCTATATATTGACAAAAGACCTGAATAACTTCAGGAACATCTGGTGTTACAAAAATGTCCTATGCACTTTAGTTGATGATCACCTCAGTTTTGCAAACTTCCTGATATAATACACTAATTTTTAAATTGTATTTCCTTTTGTTTATTGGTGTTTAGTGTTTTGGAGTGTTTAGTGTTTTTGAAGTTTCATCTAAGGAAAAATTGTAAAATGTTCTAAATGTTCTGAATGTGATTGAATTTTTTTTTGCAAAATCTTCTTCTTCTGAAGCACTTTAGTGCTTCCATCTAATGTAAAATTGTAAAATGTTTGAATGTGATTAAAGTGTTTTTTCAAAAAAAAAAAACAACTGCTGTGTTTTAAGTCCTGTACTTTGAATATGAATGGAGCATATTCAACATGGAGACAAGAGCCTCTGTTTTTAGTTTGATAAATGTTAGTTTTCTTCATTCAGGTACATTTTTGATGTGAATTGCTTTTTGTGTGAATGTCTTTTGGATTTTATACAAACCTCCCCTCAAGAAAAAAACAACCGACCTCCAGTGGAGAATTTTACATGGTGCCATCAGTTCCAATGCTTTTGTCTCTGTTTTTAACCCTGCTGTGTCCAGCCAGTGTCCCTTCTGTCCCCTTCGTGAGACAGTCTTTCATGCTTTCAGTGATTGTACGAGACTTGACTTCACTCCTTTAACAAATGTTTTTAATCTGTTCAGTGAAAATTTTAATATCAGGAAATACATTTATGGTGCTGGGTACAAGAAATCGAATCAGAGAAAGTGGCAGCTTTTAAATTTTATCTCTGGAGACGCAAAACTCGCAATTTACGTGACCAGAGAGAGGAGAATGAAAACAATACTGTTCAAGAAGCAGCTACTGTTTTTTGCTGTAACATCAGATGTCGCTTAAAACTAGAATTTGGTTTTTACAAAATGACAAAATACCCAAATAACTTCAGGAACATCTGCTGTCACAAAAATGTCCTATGCACTTTAGTTGATGATCAACTCACTCTTGCAAATTTCCTGATATAATACACTGATTTTTTAATTGTATTTCTTTTTATTGGTTTTTAGTATTTTTGAAGCACTTTAGCACTTTCATCTAATGTAAAATTGTAAAATTTTTGAGTGCGATTGAAGTGTTTTTGCAAAAAAAAACCCCAATTTCTTCTTCTTCTATCTAACTAACACCTTCACCATAAAATATCTACTTTATGATTGCTGGCATTAATTAATTAATTCACTCATTCATTCATTCATCTTCTGAACCGCTTTGTTCGTGGGTCGCAGGGAGCTGGAGCTATCCCAGCTGACTTTGGCTTGAGGCGGGGGAAACTCCAGGCGCGATGCCAGTGCACCAGAGCTACACAGAGAGCACGCACGAACATATCATTTTGGGGAGAATCAAAAGATTGTTTCATTATATATGTTATAATTTCATCAGAAAAAATAAAGAAATTTACTTGTTTTAACTAATGAACTAATTTCATTTGGTAAATTTGATTACTTCCAAACATTGTGCTATCAATCATTAAATTATATTTCTTAGAATTTGGAATAGCACTGAATCTGTTGAGGTTAGAAAAATAACAGGAAGTGTGCAAGAATGAGCTACAAAATCGATACAGGTTTGCACTTTATTTATATTAAATTTGATCCTATATCATATTTACTTTACATTTGTAGCCTACTTCATATTATTCTCCATTCCAGAGACATGTTTGATAGCTGATAACACATTTCTTATTTGAATGACCAAATCGTGTTATAGTAAAATGTGATGCAAGGTTGTGCCTACCAGTATGTAAAATATTTGTAAATGTCTACCATTATGTTAATGCACCAGGAGTTTTATTCCAATATGTTAATAATTCAAAATTCTGAAAAGTGTTAATATAAAGTGAAAAGCTTTCCACTCGAATAATATTTTATTTCATTTGAGTGATGCAGATTCTTAAATTTCCAAACCTTGCTGTTTCAGTCAGAGAAGCATATTCCACCTGAGTATTGATTTTGGTTACATTTTTAATGAATCACAGAGAATAAGAAAATTCCTCTACTGGTCATAAAACATCCAGATTTATAGTGAAAGAGATTTTATTGAAAAATGGAGTCATCAACTTGGAAACAACAAATGCCTTAGTGCTGATAAAAAACAAATTCAGAGGTTAATCTGACCTGCATCTTCAAACGGAATGGCTGCATGTATTACAGCTTTCAAGATCGTCACAGCTTGTTGCAAACCAAGATGGATACTGGTGCTCATCTGTCTGGCAGAGGCAGACAGACAGACTCTTTGTATGAGCAAGACCTCTACATCTTCCTCAGTCTGTCACCCTTGTCTGGAACAAACTTAAGATATAAATGATGGGATTCTACTGATCTAAAACTAGAAAAACCTTCATCTGTATACAGAATATTCACTGGTGTACCCTTTATTTCTGCCTGTCAATTGGATTACACCACTTTGGTATTAACCACACGATTTCAGACATGGTAGATGTTGGTCTAAATGTTGGATCATCTTACATTTATTGTATCCTGTAGTATCATACATTCATGTACAAACAGTATGTTGATGAAGCAGAAATATCTATGTCAGTCACATTGTGGATAACCGAGACACTTATATAACCGATGATTTAATACTGATTACATTTGTTGCATAAAGGTCTGAGTGAAAGAACCAAAAGCTGGAGAGAATGTACAGAAGGCTGAATGTTTGCTGAAGGACATAAAACATTAAAATTCAACTCCCTCAATTAATTTTCTTATACACACATTCCATAACAGTATTTTGCATTTAGTAAGAACAAAACAATAGAAATGAGATACATTTAATTCAAATCATTGAAAATGAAACATACATTCCATATGGATCAATTATTTACAAAACTGCTCCAGGAAGGAGGCTGGAAAAGTTAAGTGCAATGTCGCCACCTGGTGGCCAGACCACTTCACTAGCGAGTCAAAACAGGACCGACGCTCCTATCTTGAATTCAGCTTAGGAGAAATACTGAAACAGGCTATATTGTCTCATCACAGCCGCAGTCTGAGCCTTCTTAAATATATAACCAAAGAATTCACATCAACTCACATTATTTTAGATCGTAAAGTGAACAGTATCAAGTTATGTCATTTATTGATCTGCAGATTTAGTGCAATCAGGTCAGCAAGTCAACACATGGCTTACTTTAAAGTTACAATCGTTGTCATGGGTTTGGAAAATAGAGAAATATGAAACCTGTTGTATGAAAAGATAAATAGTTTATCTATCTTTAAAGGCACTTTACAGTAACAAACTGAAGATATACTTTATGAAAATGTCGAATAATAAGGGAAAGCTTCACAGTTTATTCCATATCAAGTCCCTGTTTTCTCTTAATGCATCTTTTATTTTTTGCAGCGGGGGAATGAAACGGTTGGTTGTGGGATGTAATTTATACTAATCTATTATTAAAAAGAACGTCACTCAAGTGCATACCTCTGCCAAGGCCAAACCCATTCACTGTTCAGCTTTCCTGGCCCAAGTGCTCCTCTCAGTAAATTGTCAGTAGTTTTTGAGTAACAACGGAAAAGTTGAAATAATACTTCACAATTCAAGGACAATTTTAAAAAAAAATCCTTCGTCAATTTTTGCATGAAGATTTGAGGGATTCTTTCCGGGCTTAAACAAATTATCCAACCTACACAGGGACACATCAAACATAATCTGAACTGAACAGCTCATATTTTGACTAAAAAAGAAACGACTTATGAAGCCATCTCACACCAAGCACTGAGCATCGGTTCACTTTCAAATCTCATTTATCTCTCTTAGGTTTGGGCTTTAACTGTTCAGAAGTGTAAAGTGTGCAATTGTCAGGTATCACCTGTTACCCTGTTCTCACTTGAAAGGTTTTTTCTTTTGCAGTTTGTTTTTTAGGTTTTTCTTGTCTAGTTTACATGATCCACTCAGAGATCTCAGAGAACATCCGGTCCGTTCTCTACTGTTTGCATAATTAGCCTGTGCGTATGTTCTAGCTCCACTCACTCTGTCTTTGTGTCATCTAAAACAAATTTTCTGTGCTTTCTCTTTGGCCTTAAAAGTCCATCCTCCTACTTGTCCCTCTTGCCAGCTACTAAATCTGGTTGTGGCTCTAAACCGCCAGGTCATCTTGGCGAGCGCGGCTGCTGCTCCCGCTGGTTTTGCTCAGGCGACGTTTGTCCCTCATGCAGTGCAGCAGAGGCGATGGGGAGCAGCTGTTGGGAAGCTGTGTGGGTGCTTGGTCATATCTCATCCTCAGGAAGTCCTCCTCCTCTTCCACAGTGTCGCAACTGTGATGTCGCTCAGTGGCCAAGTTGACTGAGTTCTGCTGCAGTGCCATTCTGTTGTTAAAGGGCTGAGAGGCCATGGAGGTCATTGGGTTCATGGAGCTCGGTGCTGCCAGGCACTGGCTGAAATCGGGAGGTGGAGTGCAAGAGGCCGAGGGCTGAGATGGGCTGCTGGGCTCCAGAGCTGCAGACGCAGCCACCGTCACGGCTCTGTGGTTGTTCCTCTGTATCACCCTTTTGCGCATAAATCTCCTGAGGGTCTTCCAGCTAAGGTGGTAGAGCTCCAGCACAGAAAGCAGCAGAGACACACCGGCCACCACCAGCATGAAGACGATGAAGACATTTTTCTCCGTGGGTCTAGACATGTAGCAGTTGACAGGGTTGGGGCAGGGCCAGGCCTTGCACAGGTACAGTGCCTTCAGGAACACCCCGTAGATCAAATACTGCACCACAATAAACATCACCTCCATCACGGTACGGATCAAGATGCTCAGCATGTAGGTCTGCAACAGCGCTCCTTTTAGTCGGACATGACCAGTTCGTTCAGATGTCATCGCTTTTTCACTCTCCTTGTGCTGGAGGTACTCCTTATCTCCTTCCAGGTCTCCTTCATGCTCCCCTCTTGCCTCTCTCTCCTCCTGCTCCTTTCTCCTCTGCTTCTCCTCCCTGCGCACTGTGTGCATGGCATGGCCCATGTATATGAGGGATGGTGTGGAGACAAAAACGATCTGCAGCACCCAGTAGCGGATGTGGGCGATGGGGAAAGCGCTGTCGTAACACACGTTGGTGCAACCGGGCTGCTGGGTGTCGCAGAGGAAGTCGCTCTGCTCGTCGCCCCAGGAGGACTCAGCCGCTGTGCCCAGAACCAGAATACGGAAGATGAAGAGGACGGTGAGCCAGACCTTCCCGACCGAGGTGGAGTGTTCCTGGACTTCCTCTAGGAAATTTCCCAGGAGACTCCAGTCCCCCATCTTTACTCACAGATCCAATGAACACCTGAGACACGAAAACTGGAGAGGAAGAAGAGAAGGTGAAGAGACACTAGTGGTGCAAAAGGAAAGGTGAAAGGTGGAGGATAGATAGAGAAGGGAACAATGGGAAAACAGAAACAATCAGTCATGAACAGCTGTAGATGCTCTGTATTCCTGTAAATGAAATGGGAGTGTTTGAGCATAAAAATAGCCTGACTGACGGAATAGCTTGAGGTCTGGACGCTGGCATGAGAACAACTGTTTTCCCTCGATAGAGGCAAAGAGGGTAGAAGTTGTGGGGTCATATAAATGTAAATAGTTAAGTTATTTTAAGAAAGATATTTCAAATATTATGCTCTATGTTTACATTTCTCTTGTTCATTCCAAATTGTGTGTGAGAGACACAGATCACCAGAGGGAAAGTGAAAGCTGGCTGTCCTTTTAACGCTGTGACCTGGACTGAGCTGTGCATCCATGTCGCTTGTGGACCATTACTAACAGACTTCCCTCACAGCATCACAACAGCAGCTTAGAAATCATCTGTGCTACAGAATAACCACCGACTCAAACATGCAGCAATCTGGATCTACATCAGCCCGTCCAGTGTGTGTTTGTGTGTGTGTGTGTGTTTTCACCTCTTGACTCCAGCATTAGTGAGAGTTTGGTTAAGACCCAAACATGGCAGCAACAGGCTGGCAAGCCTCAGGCAAGAATCACCCTATAAGGCTGTTCACCAGACAGTTTTACAAGACCAATGAATGACCCTCGTTATTGAGGAGTTAGGAAAACCCATCAACTTCTATTGAGACGTGACCTCTGACAACCATATGCATTGAGGAACTAAGTGCCGGTTTTAACTATGTGATTAGAGACCGAAGCCAGATGACATATAAACTAAGATAGAAGAGCTTTAAGCAACGGTTTGACAGGTTTTTCCGAGACGTCACACATCTAAGGTTTCTGCCCTACTTTGCAAGGTGAAAGAAAATGTATACATTCCTAAAAAGCTCTGTGGTAAAGACAAACAGTTTGTGTGGAAAGTAGACTGTATGCGATAATCACTACAATCACTCAATCACAGGTAATAGTCTGTCTCACCACTGATCTCCCTCCAAGTGTAATCCATGATCAGTTGCTTCCATAATAAGTCATTCTCTGGTGTCGTCCACCGTTCAGGGGTCTGAACAGAAAGACGCATGTGAGAGACGTGGTCCCTGACCACCTATCCCTCTGTCTCCTCCACCCTCCCTCTCTCTATGAAGTATATATATGGCAATAAGATCAGAGCGTTGTGTTCTTTATCTGTAAAAGAGGGAAAGGCAGGGAAACAAAACACTCATAAGAACAAGAGGAAATGTTCCACCTCTGTTCCCATGGAAGGTTGATGCACCACTGCATACCACAGTTAGTAGTCTGACAATTGTTTTCCAGCATGACTCTAAATGACTCTAATACCTTTAAATAATGTCAGACTGGTGACGGTCAGACCGTTGGTAAAGCAGATTCTCATCGCACTCAGGGAACTGGCTAAAAGCCCTCCTTGGATAAAAATGATGAACTTTCCTGGAAGTAAATCACAAGCAGCCAGAGAGTTGGATAAAGGAGTGTGTGAGTTTAGCCAGCACAATACCAGGAGGTTCATGTTACACCGTCACACTCTTATTGGCTAACACTAACAACAGACCTTCCTCACCTGTACAGATCCTGACGTGATAGTCTATGTTGTGAATGCATGGAGAGACCAGAATCAAGACATGTTGATTTTGGGTTAGGGTTAGGCATATTCTAAATAGGTTTTTTTTTATATATAAGGCGCACTGGATTATAAGGCGCACTGTCGGTTTTTGAGAAAATTAAAGGCTTTTAGGTGCGCCTTATAGTGCGGAAAACACTACATCCAGAACCCACTTTTAGAGCAGTAATTCAGTCTTGGGGCAAACATGAAAGAACCCATTCAGAGCCCAAACCAGCGCTAATCCACAGCAGTGGACTGGACATGTTCCTTCACTGAGGAAAGCAGACAAAGTGGAATTCAGATTGTCTGGTGAGGCGCAGCGGTCTTTGTCATTTCCTCGACTACCCCTTCCTGTCCTCGGAGTTAAGTAATCTCAAACAATATGATTTCCGAAGGCCAAAAGGGGCGAGGTACTAAAAGGAGCAGGAGAAGGGAGGTTAGAGCCCAGCTGCTCTCTGCTTTAAAAGCACATTCCACTGCTGGTCACCTGTGTGAACATGGAAGCCTGGCAATAAGTGTGGATTTACTGTCACACGCTGTGCCCTTAGCTGAGTGGTCTGGTTTGCCTGTAGACCATCATGGCTGTCATATTTGTTTATAATCTCCGTGGCAGAGTAATGGACAATCTGGTTAGAAGGTGTTGAGGACAGTGAATTGCGCACAAGGGGTATTATGCACCTCAGAGTTATTTCTGTTTGACGTTGATTGAAGCGTCATGGATGAGTCAAAAAAGCTCCTTCGAAAAATGAAGGATAAGAGTTATGACAGATATCGTGATAAACTAAGTGAGAACATAGGTAAGGGGTCATTTCATCAGTGCACCGTCAACTGAAACTGAACCGGACTGGTTTCCAGTCAGATGTGTATGCACTGACGCTGAAACAGTCTGTACAACAGCCAGACAGCTGAGGAAGACGTGTCGCTGGAGGGCGGTGAGTTGGTTCAGGAAACAAACGCCTCAGGCTGGAGACAGAAGCGGGTGGAAGAGATAGTCATGTTTTCCCTGCTTGAATCTGACACATGGAGCTGTGGCTTCAGATTTATGTTCCAAACTTAGTATTTGAGAGTCGACTCAGTACCAAGAAAAGACACCCTTATTCTTTTTAGTCAGCAGCTTATGACCCTCAGAATAAAAACCTGCTGCTGACGAGCTGAAGAGAGACATATTTACCATGGCACTGACGATCTGTGTGTCCACAGAGCAGCAACAACAGGGGGCAGGGTTGATTTAAACATTCCTCCAGCGAGCTGCACCTTTCAGCACTAAGCTGTGTTTGACAGCCTCCGGATCCTCGCAGAGGACCGTCTGCTCCACGCTGGCAGTTAGATGGCAGCAGTATACATTTTCTTAGCCAGCTTCCCTCTAATGGGACATGTTTAGACTAACATCAATGGAGGAAAAAGTATTTACGCAGCCCTATGCATTAAGCAGGGTCGTGTTATGTGAGTCTGAAGCGATTTTCTGAAGATGAAGCCAATTCTTCAGCAAACCTCTCAACATGCTCTTTTAACAACCTTATCACCTGACAAAGTAATATGTCTTTTTAATTACAAAGTAAAATAAAGAAAGAAAACTACTTAATTTCCTGGAATAATTGTCTGTATTTTTGTAATATTCTAGATACTCTCAGACTGAAAGGTCCTGAAGTGAAGACTTCAAGCTCTGAAGCTGTGTGACGTCTCTGAAGAACTTAATGACCCTGTTATCTGCTCCAGATCAGAATAATAACAGGATTCAGGACTGAATCTCTTCAGTAATACATTACTTAAACACATCCACATTATCCATGTCAGGGCACTGTCAGTTCAGCAACCCGACCACTTTACACCAGAAGTTTGATCACCACAAATATCCACAATGTACTTTTAGTTTTTCAAATAAAAGTGAAATTATCTATTTAGATTTTAACGCATGCGTTGAAATTGAAGTAAATATGCATTATTTATTTTACTCCAAAATGCCAAATTAAAGTTTGATTTTAATTTTGCTTTGCCAAGTCTGTGGATGTTTTGAGAATATTATACATGTTGGATATTCCTTATTTAATACATAGTTTCTCCCTGTATCAAATAAGTAGACAAAAAAGTAGATGTAAATAATAATTATCTACAACAGTTTATTGCTAAAAGATCATGAATATCACACTTGTATTTGTATTTTGATGTGAACTCCACTGAAGAGATCTTGTGTCCGAATAAAGTAAAGGTCACAATTAAAAAAAAAAATCACTTTGGACAAATTTTTTCGCTTAGTCACATTACATTTTATTACATGTCCTCATAGTGTTTGTCTCTTTGTCTGTTGATTGTTTGTTGTTTGAGAAAATCTTTTGTCTCATTATCACCCGAAATACTAGAAAATACTAATTATATGAAATTACCAAGGGAGATAAATTCATAGCAATTCAGTTTACAACATTCTGACAGCTCACCGAGGTTTCAGGGAAACAGCTGCCACACAACACATGGGACAAATGTATACAAACCACACAAACTGCTAATACGTAATACAAGTTTCATCCATCCTATCTGACATCACCACACATGATTGAGTTAACACACTCAGGCTGATGGTATTCAGTAGGGGGTTGTTTGTTTTTGTGACTGAAGCCGTATCAGGTCATTATTGAGATGTAACAAAAGGACATAATGATCATTATCATACACGATGTGATGCTTTTAATCTTGGTTGTTGACGTGTGTGGCGGGTCAGTGTGAGGGTGTTCAGCAGCAGCTGTTTAGCTGCAGGATCCCACAGATGCCAGGATTACAATCACCGATGACAATGTTTAAGTTTAGAGGCATTGAGCGGTAGGGATGCGAGGCGGGGAGAGTCTGACCTACAGAGTGGATCTGATGTGGGTTGAGGGGGAGACTAACTCCTACTCATGTGAGTCACCTGTTGTCACCAGCAAGCCAGCATGGATATAGGCTGCCATATATCAGCCACACCAGGAGAAGCCGGCAGGCCACTGTGCTGCTCGTTACCTTACATGGCTGCTTGGCTCTTCATCTGCCTACTTCTGTACACAGACCCACAGCCCTGTGATGATCTATTGTTCGGCTGCATATGGCATTATTCTGGAAGGATGCAAAGTGTTTCATGGAGGAACATTATGACTAAGACACTCCTATCTCCTGATCCAGATAGTTGGATTTCTAGCACGTTTGACTTACGATATATTTATTCTATTGTTATCTTTTAGATTTAGTTAACCCCAGTTTCTTTTTTATAATCTTATATAATCTTATTATATTCCACTGAACTAAATGTTAAAAACTTTAAATCATAAAAACACAGACTCCAGTTGAAGATCTTGGTGTCTGATGATCTTGTCCCAGGTTTTAATGTGAAAACTCATTCCAGTAGTAAAATGACTATTTTTAAGATCATCTCGAATCACATGAATTTATACAATCTAGTTTTCTGAGCAGGTATAAACAATCAATAAACATCTTCTTATAAACTTTATTAGCTACATTAATTTTTTTTAGCTATATTAATTTTTAACTTGTCAAAGTAAGAAATCAAAAAATCTATGTGGAGGCCAAGTGAATGAAACGACTCAGAAATATAAAGCCGGTAGAATCATCTCGACCACAGCGCCAGATGTTTCTGCACCAGGAGAAATAATCCACTGGTTTACCAAAATATTCTTCTAATCAGAGGCCACATTGGAGTCTTCTCATTCATACGTGAAGTCCACCGACTTCTGCAAGGGCTTGTGTGTTTTTCTTCAGTTTTAATCACATGACATTTGCTAACAATACAGAATATTGAAAATAAATATTGATATATTTTCCTAAATATAGAAGCCGGATACCTCTTTCACCACTGATGCAATAATGGTTTATAAAAAAATAAAATAATATTTTTGAGTTAGATTTTTCAGATTTATTTAGGTCAACATATAATCTATGACCTATAATAAATAGTGCGCATTTTCATTTAGTGTGTATTAATTTATTAATGAAAAATTATTTTTTATAAATTGATAACTCATTTTGTCAGCAATACTTCACATTAGTGTCCAAATTTAAAAATAAATGTACATTAGAATCATAATTATCTTGAAATTTGGAGATGGAAAGATCAACCACTCAATGCACGTGAAGACAAGAAAATGTTGCAAAGTCGTGGTGATGGAATTAAATCAGAAATTCAGTCGCTTGTTCTTTGGACTCTACAGACACAAACAACTCCCCATCTTCATTCAGTCTACACACATTGTGGGCGAATATCGTTTTAAAGTCTCCAGAGCTGCACTATGTTTGAATTTGTGATTCTCTTTGGAGAGTTTTGGGCAGAGGAGGGTGGAAGACAAAGACAGAGAGATTCAAGAAGTGATGGAAATACTTGTTGAGTAGTTTGTCAGACCACCAGGTAACCTCTTCCATCTCTTAAACATACCTCTAAAGATTAATGTCTTTACTAAGACTAATGTAGTTCGCTGCCGTAATTTTAAGGTTGCTCACAATGTTCCCCAGAATGTCTGCATACTTTCTGTCTTTCATCTTAATTTGTGATTTTAAAAAAAAAACAACCATTATAATCATATTTATAGCTCACCTACTTTCTGTGCTGAAGGCTGGTCGTGTGATCCTTCAGAGGCTCCTCTGGTGGAACAAGTCTTCCTTTAACTCAGTAGAGAAGTGACAGGTGATGATGCAGCAACCAGCAGATGACCACAGACTCAGCACAGCGGTGGGAACTCAACTTCTTCTGAAATTCAGCAGGGGCTGTGTCATCCCAAAACAAAACTGTTCGTCCACACAGGGGGCATGAGAAGAAAAGCAGGGGCATCACGAGAGTGCTTCTCCCTGTGGCCCTCCCTTCTGTCCCTCCTACGTCTCCTCCCCGCCCCCCCCCCCCACCACACTTCCCCTTTCTTCTTACATCCCCGGGGCTCTATTTTTTGCTGGGAAGCATTCTCCTTCGACGAGACGGGAAGTAGAATTGTTTTCTGGGATCAATGGAAATACTGCCGAAAGTCCAGAGTGCGCTGTGTGATCCTCAAGGTTTCCAGCTCAGTTGTTGTCCGGTGTTTAGTGCCAGACATGATGAAATTATCAGGATGCATGAGTTAAAAAGATGTTTATTATTATTTGTTAAAGTGTGTTTGTGTGTTTAGTTGTGAGATTAATTCAAGACAAGCTAATGAATGAATGGAATAAACATTCATGTGACTTTACTCTGGCGACCTTCAATTCAGTTCAATTAAAAAAACTTTAGTAGACCCCAAGGGACCTGCACCTCATTTACATCTAGATTCATAGACAAATAATTTCACAAAGAAGAGAGTCATAAAATCAAGTCTTACCATAAAGGATTATTTAATTTACTTTTCAATCTGTGCATCCCTGTAATGTTATTCCTCTCAATAAAATTCAAAGAGCTCATCCTGCTCCGCTGGACTCCCATCTCTGTCTTGTTTGGCTGTAGAATGAGTGAGTTTTCGCCTGTGAACCAGTCTCTTTGCTCTGCAACCCGCCTGCAGATACGAGCCACATTATACAACAGAATAGTTCAGTTTTGATTCCTCCTTGCTGATGGGCCAATATGCTTTCAAAGGCATTCAATTGGAACTGGAATTTCATGGTGAGAGTTCACAGTATAGGGGTCACACAAACTGATAAGGCTAATAATAGTCCTGTCGCTGACAGATGTGCCTCTAATCCTACATTTACACTATTCCTTGTCTTGAATTGTTAAATTACATTTTAAAAAAAATCAGATTTACTTTATATTTTAATTCTCCTCTTTCGGAAAACACATTTTTCTCTTTGACCGACTTAGATTAGAGCAACACCACTCTCTCTGTTTGTCCCGTGGATGTGGAAGGACTGCCAGAAGAGTCCAGGAAGTAACTGCGCCCAGCCAAGGAACCGTCTATCCCAAACTCCTTGAAACCATTTCTGTTACACTCAGTTTCTTGTTTTCAAATTTAGATAGAAAGTTATAGAATCACATATCTGCAGATTCACAAGGTTGGCGGGTCAAGACTACATCGGAGCTAAAGCTGCTATACGTAATTTTTTGACAAAATACTTTCAGACATATATGTATATATACACGTATATATAAATATATACTGTATATACATATTCAAAAACTGTCACCAGGATTTTAAAGTATTAAGTGGGACAGACAACCTGTGAAAGTCAGATTCTTACAGCCTCAGCTCTTGTTCTTAATGCCATTTACAACAATCCCCCATGTCTGAATATAAATCACTAGAGCCAGACGTGTGTCTGATAGAGACCTTGTGAGGGCATGAGTGGGAACAGAAAGACTGTTCACAGCACAAGAGTGGCTCCATCAAACCGACTGCTAGAAGACATTCAGGCGCGGTTCATCGCTGCAAACGGCATCAGCAGCACTAGATGGGGCCATAGGAGTCTGATTTCTTTCACAGATCATCTGAGTAATTTGAGGACAAGACCAAATAATGTTTCCTTGACCTCAGGAAAGAGGTGATTTTAAGTATGAGGGAAATGATCAGAGATCTGGTATAATGACTGCATTCTACAATTACAAATAAAACATTATAAAAGCATAGTAAAAAAAACATAACATAATAAATATAATCTTTAGCATATGCCTTTTTTAAATTTCCATTACACAGTTTCCTAGTGATAGAACACATTCGTTAACAAATGAGGTCGCGGTTACTTGCTTACTCTCCTTTAGGGAATGAAAAACACAAAAGTCCCAACAGATAAAACAGATGCAAAAGTTACCAGATAAAACAGACACAAATGTCAAGAGACCTACTGAGACATCTCCCACAGAAGTCTGCTAACCTTTGATTCTGCAGCAGAATCCGATGTTTGAACTGAAACAAGCTGAAAGTTCACCAAAATGTTCTTTGGGGAGACTCATTATGTGAAACCCCCAGTGAGGAAACAATTTACACACAGGTTATGGTAAACATGTTAAGCTAAAATAAAGGAAAAGCTGTATAGCCCATGCAAATTTATGCAATAGGAAAGATCATAGATTCACATATATATTTTTTACTACAAATATATAATCAAATATATTATACATTTGATTTATATATACACTTTGACAGTTGCAATTGATTTAAATTTCTAACTTTTATGAAATTTTTTGTTTAAGGTGTGTGAGACTAAACTTCATCCAGTACAATAATTTTTGTGTTCTTGTTTGGTAAAAAAGAACATGGTTGCAGCTCCTTCTGTAAAAGACTGGGTCAAATTGACGAAGGATGTACTGATATTGACCACAGGCCCTTGAAGTGGATCAAATCAGACTGAAATCCTGTGGGGGTCGAATTTTTATATCAATAGTATGATGTCAAGAAATGGAAAAGTTTGGATTATGTTTGGAGTGACAAAGTTATTTTGTTGATAATCTCACTGGATCATGAAAATGATAGGTGTCATTCTGGTGGTCATGGAACATGGATCCAATGCAATTTCCTCCGGGATTAATAAAGTATCTATCTATCTATCTATCTATCTATCTATCTTCGCTGTTTCATTCGAGTTGTTTTACATTATTTATAGGACATGCACTAATTAAAGCTACGTGGCCTCTGGAGAAGCTAAATATTTATCATGATAATGGCTTTGCTGTTCTCATGTAAAAAATGCCCAACTATGAATGTCACATTTTTCCATTGGTCATTTAACTGAATACCATATTACTATGGTGAAATAAAAAATTATCCATCGTTCTTGCTCTTGTTCTTACTCAGTTTTAACTTCCTTGCTAATGTCATGGCCTAATTGGTGATCTGAACAGCCAACTCCCCTCTCACAACCGAGCCTTTCACTGTGAAACAGAGAAATTGTTTCTTCGCGTATAAATAGCAGGAGAAACCAAGTGATTATGATCTCATGACAAAACCTGCCGGACAACTCTTGTACTGTATCCCAAAAAATATTTGTTGTCAGCGGTGCTTGAATAAATTCTTTTTTCTCTGAGTTTGAAGGGACACAACAAAACAGGCCTGTTGATTGAATTGGATAAGAGCTGAGACTGAAAACACATTAAAGCAGCTGCTGGTTGTCCGTAAGAAAATTACTTTCCTTAAACAAAGGTCCATGGAGGATTCAACATCGCTTAAGGCATCCGTTAGTTAAACTCCCAGCACAATGGAGAATTTGAAGGGATGGAAAAGCTGCATCTAATTTCTAATAACATCATCAGCCATCCCTCTTTTAAAGGGTACATGGACATTTCCATTTCACTGGCCATCAGGGTAGCTTTAGAAGTGGAAGCATTTACTCTGGCAAACAGCATGAAGGGATTTATAACAAAAAAATTGATGTTCCACAACTTTACTTAATCTCACCACTTACAGCCACTCAGCAGCGCCATGAAGAGGCCTTTGAAGGAGACAACAACTGTGTGTGCCCATGTGTGAGCATTGCGTGTGGACTTGATGGAAAAAAATCCTCCACTGCCAGGATGCATTAGTGCAACGCACCACAACCTCTTTACCAGCATGACCCTAGATATTCTGCACACACAAACCTATCTCAACCTCACACGCATCTGAGGGAGGCCAGGCTTGACGGACATGTTTCAAACCGGCTGTCACCTCATACCAACTCTCCAGCTCCTTTCTGTAACCTACCAGTGGTTGCCTGGGACATGGTCATAGAATGACACTAAAATGTTGCATCGTTCTTCAGGAGAGGTTTTGGTTATATCTACTTTGTTCACCGGTAGTACCTGATAAAAAAAGTATAAGGGAAAAGCATGTTTGATCCATTAACGGCACATTGTCGCTTTTTCTGTTTCTGTTTCTTGAATTTATTGGCGACACATATCCATCATCTAAAACGTTCTGCTGACGTCTTGATACAAAGCATCATGTGGGTTTTATTCATTTGTTTTGAAATTTTTGTTTCTTTTTACATCCTCCGAAGGGGATGTATTGTAATTGTCAGTGTTTGTGTGTTTGTGCGTGCATCCGTCCGTTAGTCCAAAGATCTTCACAACCATTGCAGATAGAAAGATAAAACAAAAAGCACATTACTCGGGCATTAAAGGGGATAGAAATGAGATGATGACCTTGACCTTCAGAAAACCAAATCAAGGTCAAATGTAAACTTTAGTACATTCAGGAACTGGAAAAGATAGAAATATGAGGGAGAATGCCAGTGTAAGACTGCAGATCAAAGCTATTGCTTTGATCTATGAAAGTATGTCAGAGCACTAGCTTTGATCTTTGACCTATGCAAGTAGGTCAGGGTAAAATTTAGAATTCAGGGGTGCAGTCAGGATGTTGCAGTCTGTGACTGTATTGGTTCCAGTTATTATTATTATTATTCCTCTTTCTGTATGTATCATTGCATGATCCACGGAAATGGTGATTTTCATGTGATGCATACTGTATATCTTATTGGACATTGGATTAGGGCTCAAATAATTAAAATGAATTATAAGCACAGGTTTGATTTCAATTGTCGCCCTACTGGTTATAACATATTGCTTTGCATCCTATTTTGTGCTAACATATCTAACAAACAATACTCTATGGAGCAATAGTATTCTCCTACAACACTGGAAGTTGGAGGAATTCTGCAGTATGTTTAATTTATTGTTAATTAAGACAGAAACAGCATGTCTACAGTATCTCTGTGGAGTCAGTGGTCTAGAGAAAGTTGATCCTATTGTAATCTTATACTAAACTATATTAGGCTGTGACTGCAGGAGCAATAATTTAATTTATATTAAAATACCTTAAGTTCATTGTTATGGCTTGGATTTATTAATATTGTATAAATAAATTATTCATTACCACTGGATGAATCACATAATTAATACTAAAACATCATTCATGAAGAGCAGAAAAAAGAACATAAACTGTATTTATTTGGATCAATCCGTGCCCTCATATAGATAGATAGATATATACTTTAATGATCCCAAGGGAAATTCAGGATCAATATATCAATATCATAATCATTAAAACCAGGTTGTTATTATTAAACCAGGGCTGCCCTGTTGACGAGCAGAGAGAAGACCACATGTTCACAGGCATGAATGATTATCTGTGATGTTTTCTCATTATAGGGTTTCAAGGCTTCGACACAACAGGTGAGGCACTGCGATAAACTGAGGTGGTCTGACTTGTGTCATTCAATACTCCTTATGTCTCCAACACATTTAGACTCATGCTATTCTTACCAGCTGATCTCTGAAGCTGTCGCTGGCTGAAATACCGTCTGGATGCATTGATGACGGTTATGGATGCATATTTGGGTCACACGTGCGTTATTATAGTTCCCTTTAAACCTAGTTTCCTATCAGCGCTATCTGTATGTGACAGCTGGGAAATGGACAACAAAGTGTTGTTTCCATTAACAGCTTCAACCAAGGTTAGGAACATGTTGCACATTGCAAAATGAAAATAGAAATAGGATGCCATGAGTTGCAAATCGTCTTGGAAATGTCAATGAATATAGTATATAGTTCAGAATATAGTTCATATTCAGAACCTATATGAAAGAGTTAATTTAGAGCAAAGAATTACATCAAATCTTGCAAACTTTAAAGCTCACATAAGAAAGAATCGCTATTGGGCTTTAAGCCAGGCTTTTTATACCATTGAGATGCATTGACCTATAAAATACAGATGGGTCAATGCTGTCTAGCTACCTACTTTTGGTTAGGGTCTTCTCTCAGTAAAATTCTCTATACTGTTCACATTATGTGCCTTTGATCTGTTGTGCACTCACACACCCACATTGTCTGTGTGCATTAAACACATCCTGTGTTTAAAAGCAGGACACTTGGTTCATCAACTGAAAATCACACTTGATCAATATCAGCTAAAATCTGGTACACTAAAATAGACTCAAATAAATATCAATTAGATTCCTTTTGAGCCAAAAGTTTGTAAAGCAACACTTTTTTGTGTGTGACTGTTTTCAGTTCTTGCCATGTAATCTGACAAAAGCCCGTTCTAGCAGTCGGCCAGGAACGAGGCCTGCTGTCTGTTTCAGGCCATGTTTGGACCACTGGTGTAACTCTAATACCAGTTCCTCTGGTTTACCATCACCATCCAATATATACAAGTCTGATGCTGCTTTTACATGCTATTACTAATAGCATGAGAATAGTGTGCAAGAAACATACAGTATAAACGGGAATTTTTCAACAATACGTCCAGTAATCCCTCGTTACTCGTGGTTAATGCGTTCCAGGACCACCTGTGAAAAACAAAATTCCGCAATATAGGGACAAACTATTTTATAACTTATATTATGTTTATTTATTATTTAAAAGTTTATGAACCCTACTCATACTGATATTAAACCACCTTGTACCTGTGTTACCTTATAGACTGTTAAACACTTTTGTATTAAAGAAAAGTCTCAGGTGGAACCGTGAGACGGAATGCAGCGCACACACGGATGCTGTCAGCCGATAACTTGTGCGTACAGTGTCACGTGACTACCTACTAAAAAAGTAGTAAAGCCATGCATCTTGAATAAGCGAGGGAGTACTGTGTTACAATTATCATTCAGATAGTCACATAATTTTTTAAAAACATTTTTGCATGGTTACTTGTGAGGAAATGTAACATTCCTCCACTTCTTTTACCAGACCATGAGCTATCATTCATTTACGCTACGGTTTTTCTGTGATGTTTTTCTTACTTCCCTGCTTTGTATCTGAAAAAGCTTGATTTGGAATGCCGTCTGAAGGGATAGATGACCATTACCCCTCAATCCCCCAAAGACACACTACACTGTATGGGAATATGTACAATGGGGGATCAGGGCAAGTGCTAGGACCAAAGGGAACTGGGATTGAGCCAAGAACCACTGAAACCACTATTTCGCTGTGATCCAATACATTATTACCCACTAAAGTTAGGCATGATAAAAACGCCTAAATCTCCGTTGTCTTTATGTGCACTGCCGTCTTAAATGCTAGTCTGGTGGATATCTTCCAGTTAGCTCTTATCCCTTCTTCCCTTACTTTCCCCACAAGGCTGAGATGACAGAACATCTTTCCTATCATTATACATCTACACTGATGGCTGAATGCCAGCTAGCTGACTAAATCCAAGGCTTCTGGGATTGTGTGTGCTCTCTCTCTGCCAGTCATCCCTTGCTAGGACACAACACAGCCTTCTTAAGAAAAGTACCACCAGTGCTTTTCCTACAATAAATGAATAAACTCATTGACTTTTGGTCTCAAGTACACAGTAAGCCAGACTGTGGTTAAACCCTTCAATCAACATCTCTTCTTTGAAAGTTTTCTTTTCTATGATTACTACACTGCCCGGCCCCAAAAAAAGTCACACATTCTAATATTTCGTGGGACTGCCTGTAGCTTTGATTGCGGTGCGCATTTGCCACGGCATTGTGTCAACAACCTCGTACGACGTCACAGCATTTCTGTCCAGAAATGCATTAATTTTTGGCAGAGTTCTTGTATTGACGATAGGAGTCAAACCACTCTGCACGGTCTTCTCCAGCACATCCCATAGACTTTTTATTAATCTCAGGACTGTGGGGACTAATTGATGTGTCAAAATTATTCCACACGCTCCCTGGACCACTCTTTCACAATTTGAGTCTGATAAATTTTGGCATTTGTTGTCCTGGAATATGATCGTGCCATCTGGGAGAAAAAATCTATTTATGGGATTGCCTGGTCATTCAGTACATTCAGATTCTTAGCTGACTTAATTTTTTTGCTGAATAATATTGCTGATCCTAGACTTGACCAACCGAAGCAACCCTCTATCATAACACTGCAATTTGCTTATTGACACCCAAACGGTGACTTTTTTTTGGCCGGGCAGTATATATCTTTCTTTGTACAAAGTCACAGCTGACGTTCTAACAAATTGACTGCAAACAAAGCTCATACAGTAAACTTTGTCAGTTCCTCCTCCGCCCTATTGAGAACCTTGTTATCAAGATGTGGTGAGTGCCAGAGGAAACATGGCTTCTAATGCCTTTTTTTTTTTTTTTTTTTACTCACAGCATCCTTGTGATGGATAAAAAGCAGCCAAACAAATACAGGAAGAGGGGTATCTATAAGACCGCTCACTCAACACCCATGTGGACAGATGGGTGATGTGTATACGCTTGCATACATGTGTGACAAAAGATTAAGTGTGTGCGCTGACTATGTTTAATGTGTGTGTGAGGACTGAAGACAGATAAGGGTGTATATGTACCCAACTTGCATCCCTGAAAACAAACAATGATTGAAAGGATGGCATTGTTCATAAATTTGTAGAGACGTTTAACCCAAAGTCATCAGCCAAAGGTGGGGAAAAGGCTTTCAACACAGCCTTTTCCTGCCTGGTCAACTTTTGAGTGATTTTATTTTACGTCAAATAAATAAAAATCAAGTATAGGTCTTACAGCTGACCTGATAATTTAAATACAATCATGAATGGATATTTTTGTGTGGTACTTGGCATGTTCCCTTGTATATACTTTACCGTGGCTATGTTTTATGACTTCCTGCTTGTCCTGATCATTGTTAAAGTGACTCAGCTTCATGAGGAAACATTAAATTTTGATTTTTTTTTTGCTTGCTAACTAAAAGTGTGTGAGAAACTCTTGTGGGTGTTTGCCGGTAGATGGTCGACCATGTGTGCCGGCACTCCTATCCGTAGATAACATTGTGCTGGGCGGCTGGCTGGCTGAAGGGACCTGGAAGAAAGTGATATCATTCTGAATCGGAAAACATATGTTCCCTCTCGAGAGACGGAGAGGGTGTGACCCTCTCTGAACTCTACTTCCAAGCAGTTTTTCCTGCTCTGACTGGTTAGTACACCCATAGCGTTCCCTTTTACACTGCAGTGTAAGAAAGTTCATCATTTAAAAGTACCTGAAAATTTAAGCCCTGTGTGACTTGATTTATTGTGATTAAGTCACCAATTACTGTCTGTGTAGGTTCTCAGTCTTCCAGGTAAATCAAGACCAGCAAAAAAAAGTCACTTAAAGTTGATTGAAGACGTTTCACCTCTCATCCAAGACGCTTCTTCATTTCTGTTTTGGATAGGAGCCAGACAGTGTTTTTTTCTTTTCTGTTCTGGTTGGAGCAGAAAACAAAAATGACCAAAACCAACAAGACAGTAAGTCTTGTTTGGAGTTGGTACCATTCATAAGGGAGTCATTGTCCTGCCCCCAGTGTGAGTCGTTAGGGAGACCTGCACTCAGGTGGAAATGGTTGTTGTCATTTCTGAGGATGGAGGTCAATACTGTGTTGTCGGTGGCTGATAGTACGTATATGCTTGTCGGTGGCCTCTTCCTCTGTTAATAGATGGTTTCTCCATTTTGACAAAAATGGTTTCTTTAACTCCTTTCTTAAAAAATCTGTCTTCCATGGCTAAATGGAAGACAGATGGTTCCCCTGGCAGTCTAAGTCTTTGCCAGCATAGTTAAGTTAAAGCTTTATTGAAATCAAAATCCTTCAGTGGACTCTTGAACGTGGAAATGGCGCCTGGCTCAAAAACCAAATCAGGAATCTGATTCCACAATAAAGGAGCTCTGTCCCCCAGTCTTGTAGAATTTCTTGGAACCACCAGCAGAACGGTATTTGGGACCACAGAGTTCTAGTGGGGCCAAATGGCAAAATGAGCTCTTCAAGGTATGATGGGGCGTGACTGTTGACAACTTTAAAAATGAGAGGAAGGATTTTAAATGCTATTCAGGATTTAACAGGTAGCCAGTGCAGAGATGTTAGCACAGGAGTAATGGGATCTTTCTATATGGTTGTTGTTAAAACACAAGCTGGTGCATTCTGGATAAGCTGGTGATGTTGAATGGAGTTGTTAGGGCCACTTGACAGTAAGGAACTGCTTTAATCCAGCCTGGACTAGCTTTTCTGCATCTTGTTGGGTTAATATATGCCTGTTTTTTGAAATGTTGCAAAGGTGAAAAAATCCAGTCCTTGAAATCGGTTTTATGTGGGAATGTAAGGATAAGTCCTGATCAACGAGAGCCCTCAGGGTCTTGGCAGTGGTGCCAATGGAGCAAACTACATCACTAGATAGATCAAACATTTCTGAGATGTTTTGGGTCAAGAACCATGACTTCAGTTTCATTTAAATTTAATAGCAGAAAGTTCTTGGTCATCAGGATTTAATGTCCACAATAAAGGAGCTCTGTCCCCCATTTTTAAAGTTGTCATACCTCTAAGTGGTTGGTTTTGTCTGGCTGAACTGACAAGTATAGCTGTGTGTCATCTGCATAGCAGTGGGACTTTATACAGCGTTTTCTACAAAAGTTGCCTAACGGAAGCATTTTAAGCGTGAGTAAAATAGGTCCAAGCAGCGAACTCTGTGGAATTCCATAAATAACTATTCTATAAATAGAAGATTTATCGTAAACAAATACAAACTGAGCACTATAAAATGAATGTGACCAAAATCAATTTAATGCAGATACTTTAATGCCAACTGAATTTTCCATCCTCGGTAACAAAATCTGATGATCAGCTGTCTCAAAAGCTGCACTGAGATCTAATAAGATAAGTACATAGATAAGTCTTTTATCGGATACTTTTAAAAGGTCATTGATGACTTGCACTAGTGCCGTCTCTGTGCTATGATAAACTCTGACGCCTAACTGGAAAACTATAAAACCTCAAATAAATTATTGTCTTGTGAAAACTCACACAGCTGACTGGCAACTGTGTTTTCTAAAACGTTGGACAGAAACAGAAGGTTCGGAATGGGCCTATGGTTAACTAACACGTCAGGATCCATTGTTGGGTTATTGAGAAGAGATTTAATCACTGCGGTTTTACAAGACTGAGGGACATAGTCTGTCAGTAAGGAAAGCTAAAGTGTATTTAGCAATGGGATCCTTACTGAGGGGAAAACTTTAGAAATTTCGCTGGGACTGGGTTTAAATGACCAGTTCACGGATGTTACGGGTCCCAGAGTATGGTACCACATTAACAAAATACGGATCTGTGAAACACAGATGAAAAGTAGCAGTAATGAAGAAACGGACCACTTGCTTTGTCGTTCAGGTTACATCTCTTATTCAAACAAGTCACAATAAAATAATACATAACATTTGGCCTTTCAACTTCAAAATTATAAACACTTTAGCAATATATTTCATAATCCATACAAAACAAATATATTAGCATTAGCTTCCATTTTTGGCAAAGCATTCAACACAATAACTGTTTCTGTAATATTAATCATGTGGGAGCCCGAATCTCACTCTGTAGCACTGCTACCGGCCTGCCTCCAAGACTAAACTAAGGTCAAATCCAACCCAAAACACCCGAGATGCAGCGCGGTCCCCCTCCAAGACTAAACTACGGTCAAAGCGAACCCAAAACACCCGAGATGCAGCGCGCACCTGTCGACTTGGCGGCATTTTCACGATTTACAAGGTTAACAAAAACACTTAAAACATTGTCACACGTTCTTTTTAACACTTTTAACGCTTACATTAACTCTTAACGAGTTGAAATTGGTTACTTTTACCAATTACTGACCTGTGAAACACAGATGAAAAGTAGCAGTAATGAAGAAACGGACCGCTTGCTTTGTCGTTCAGGTTACATCTGAAATGTGGGGAGGAGGGTCCCACCTTAGACAACCCGGGGTACACCTGCTCCCGTGACAAAGGTTCCACATTCCGCTGGCTACATTAACTACAGTTCTTTAAATATGACCGTTAAATAAATCAATATAAATCAATTCAACAAAAATCGACACAACTGTGGTCGCATAATTTTGGGTGTACCACAGATCAGATGAAGTTATCGGACTTTGCTGTTGCAAGTTAATGACGGAAAAGCTCATACTTATCAAGAATAACAGTCGCATCTCCGTTTCCATTGTCCGAGGATAGGTCGGATAACAGAAGCTGATGAATGTTGTCTAGATTCTATTTTCTTTACGAAGAAGCTCATGAAAATGACACTACTGAGACCTGTGGGAATTACTTCAGTGATCAAACTGTGGTCATAAAACATGGAGCTTGCCCGTTTAGTTTAAATTTCTTAAATTCCCAAGAGGTTTCCATGACTAGTGGGAGCAGTTTAAGCTCCTGTTTAACTAAATGATGATGTTTTTGCATTAACAGAGAAGTTTCTCCTTTGCATTTGGAAAAACTTCTGCATTCACAGAACAATCTATTCTATGTACCATAACAAAATCAACACTTCAGAACAAGATCAGAATTGTAATGCAGCAAGTATACAGTAGAGGAAAGTTAAAGCACAATGGAAGGTTTTAACCAGGATCCCTTTTTCATGATTTGATGAAACCTATAATCCTTTATTTGTTCCCACTGGGCGAATTTTCAATATAAAAATGACATCATATTACAACAAATTATTGGAAAATAGAATTTAAAGGTTATGATTGTGTATAATTTAGTTAAAATCCCATAATTCATGGTGGGACTCAAATAAGAACATCTGTATCAATCTGAGCACCGGTCTTTTATTTTCCTCACAGACAGAGGACATTTTTAAAAAATTGTTCTTCTGTCCATTGTATTTCTTCCACATAGACTAATAAGTCTGGAATTGTAATAGGTATGCATGAAGTATGGCATCGATATGGAAAAAAACAAGCAGATTCAGGAACTTTTTCCTTTAACATTGTGAAAATCCTGCTCTGGTTATCAGAGCATGACATGGATGCTAGAGTTTGAGTTATGGTTTCATTAAACTCAAAGAAACTGTTTGGGTTTGGCATTTTTTTCTTTTAATAAACTTTTGCAAAACTACCCTACAATATCAGAAGTGCACGTAAAAATCAACCTCAAGATTTCATCCTCTGGGTTCTCACCACTGAAATTTTGGAACAACATATTGAGGCTGCCAAGGTTATTAACTGTATTAACGGAATAAATCTCAATTTCATTCTTAGTCCAATAAAAAAAACAAAATTAAATCTTTCTCAGGGATAAAGAAGCTGACAGCGATTTGGCAGAGAGGAAAGTCTGTTAAGTTAACACACATGAAAACCAGTTAGGTAACACAAGGAGGGAAAGTAGTGCTTAAAACACAAACTACCTTCATCACAGCTAACTATACTGATTTTCTTACTTTGTACACCAACAGATGGCAGCTCTTCCTCATCATCCTGCTGGGGCTGATGTTGCTGTTGTTATTATTGAAACCAAACTGTAGAGTTTTTTTATCCATTCACTCTGTTTACATTAAGATACATGTGAGACCAATGCATGTGAAAAACAGATTAAGTTAAAATTTCAGGTATGAACTGATGTGTTATTGTTTTGTTTATTAAAATGCTTTTTCCTTTAACCATCCACTGTTGCTGGAATTAGACTTTGATTTCACTTTTGTTTTGAATCATTTTTTCCGATATATTATTTTTTCCTCCGGGGGTGTGGAGCCCATTTGGAAATGACCCGGTGGGCAGGAATGTCCAGCTCCTCTTAGAAAAGACTGAGATGACAAGGTCATCAACTCTAGCCTAAATTTTATAATAATGGAAAATAACAGAATTATTATGACATGGGTCTTTATATGAAGCACTGAGGAAATTAGTAGTTAATGAGGCAAGCTGTGGGAAAGTGACAGCACAACACAATACAACACAACATAGAACAATAGCGATATTCATTAGTGTAAAAGAGGAGGTTCACCTCAGAAGTCATCCTGAATTTCAGCCTCTCTTGTCTAACATTTCAGATTCAGGCACACACACTTACATCCTCCCCTCATCACTGCCTCCTGCTCGCCTTCCACCCACCCGTTCTCTATTGTGAGAACATTTGTTCTCCTCTCCCTCTTGTGGTGCCCGGTGTTGCTCAAAGAGGAAGCTGCCCTTCCACTTCCTTCTTCACTGGCGAGAACAATTCATGTCTGCTCTCTCACCCTTCTCTCTCCCTCTCCAATGCAGACGACATGATCCTGCCAGGATACTGTGGTCGCTTTCCCAATTCCGGATCTAGTCCTGTAAAACCATAGAGAGCCAGTGATAAGCATTACTACATGCTGTAATACTACTTGTGACGCTCACAGCTACTATGACTAAGAAGTAACATAGATTGGGAAAAAATACACAAACTGTGAAGCATACACTTTACTGAAAATGATGCACGGAATCACTCAATGTTCTCATCGGTTGTTGGTCTCTTTGGATCAGTGCTGCTGCATGGAGAAAAACAAAGGAGCAAACAAACCCTTTCGATGAAGTTGAGCATTTTTTGAATAAAAATGAGAAGAAAATAATTTAGCTTGTTATTTGTGAATATATTAAAATGGAGTCAGGGCCTCAGAAAAAATATGCTTTTTCACAGGTTGCATAGTAAATAAATTGAGTAAATGTTTTTATATATCATTTTATTTCCATGCATCATTCAGTAGGTTTCAGTGAAGCACTGCATACATTACAATCATAATTACTGACTCTTAGCTGCTGAGTGAGTCAGTAAATGTGTCAATGAACGACAAAAACAATCCATTCCACACTAGAGAGCACACAGAGCGCCTCAAAACAACTGACACAAAAACCTCAACACTTTCACGTTTCCCATTAGCCTTCAAGCTTCTGGAAGACGACCGACTTTGAGTGGATTCTATATCACGCATTATGTTGTTCTGTTTACCTGAATGTGTGGCTCACAAATTAGTGAGTCAAATTAATCCTCTCACCCTTGATCAAACTATCGGTGTTTTTAATCATGTTATTGCCTCCCCAAGATAGATGTTTTAATTTCTCAGAGCTGTGATCAGATTGTAATCAGGATCCCTTTTTCATGATTTTATGAAACCTCATGAGGTGTCCATAGCATGTTTTTTTTTAAAAATTTTGTTATTAAATTAAATTAAATTAAATTAAATTAAATTAAATTAAATTAAATTAAATTAAATTAAATTAAATTAAATTAAATTAAATTAAATTAAATTAAATTTGGAATGCTCCGCGGTACACTGGCATCGTGCCCGGAGTGTCCCCCGCCTCACGCCCTGAGACTGCCAGGATAGGCACTGGCTACCCCGCAGCCTGCGTTAGCGGATTAAGCGGGTTGGAAGATGAATGAATGAATGAATAAATTTTGAATGGGCTATTATCAGGGTTATTGGTAAAATACTGAAAAGTGAACCTGTATTGAAGAAAATAAAATAGTCATTCACAATCTGCATTCATACTGGATGTACCTCATAATCTGATGAAAAACATCGAAACAACAAAACATAAAAAAAGTAACAATTTATAAGTTGAAAACAGGCTCCAGGTTTTTACAAGACAAAGGTCATTTTATGCTGGTCCTGCTCGTAACGACAGCTATGAGATAAGATAATCCTTTATTCATCCCCCAGTGGGGAAATTTTCAATATAAAAATGATATCATATCATAACAAATAATTGGAAAATGGAATGTAAAGGCTGTGATTGTGTGTACTTTAGTAAAAATACTACACAGTGCGCACCTGTGCATTCGCACATCAAAGATTGCGACTTCACCTCATCGTGTATTTTTGGTAGGTAGTCACGTGATACCGTACGCGCATTCTATTGGCTGACGGCATCCAGAATTGCGCTCTGTTCCGTGAGTCTCCGATTTGTGAGACACAAAAGTGCTTTAAACGGTCAATAAGAGTAATACACATAGAAAGTTTAATGGTTTAATATCAGTATAGGGAAGGTCATAAACATTTAAATTACCATAAATAATAAGATAAATAGTTCATAGTTCTATCGCGGAATTCATTACTCGCGTGTGGTTCCTGGAATGCATTAACCGCGAGTAATGAGGGCGCACTGTAATTCATGGACACCAGACATTTCCTCTGTATCAACTGAATCGTCTCACAGACAGAAGACTTGATTTGGTTTGTTATAACAGGATACGGCGGTGGAAGCCTTCAGTACAAATGCAGGTAGTGAGTCTAAACAGCTCAATATTCTCACCATTTAACATGGTGTTCTTTTGTAATCTTTACAACAATCTGTATTTAACTCTCCAACAAACTGTCATACAATAGCCGGTGAAAAATATTTACAAAGCACCAAACTTCATTACCACTTCATTATTTCACGATGACACATGTGACTGTCTGAAAATGTATTATACGTGAGTGTTTTTATGTGTGAGTTCCTGCAGTAAAGATTGCTCAGAAGGCCTGGTTTCACACGTCCAAACTATTAATGACCTCGTCCCGTGAGACTACTGTCTGCGTGAGCGGCTGAGCACCAGAGGGACAGTGGGTTGGTCCAAATTCAACAAATCTGATCTCCAAAACAATGGTTGAACCCCAGTCCAACTGGATGACAACAATTCTGCCCTCAAAACACAATACTATGGCCTGGGAACAGATATGACACATGTTGTAGAGCCTCTTTGATTGTGAATTTAAATGTCTTTAATGCAGATTTATCAAACTGCTCACCAGTTCCCATTGGTTAATACTGAGGCGATAGACTGTGATGTCATTGTTGTTTACTCAGTGAACTTTGGAGGCCTTCGTGAATGCTTTCAAACTTTCTCACCAGTACAGGAAAGAAATGACTGGGTTCTCAGAGGAAATGAGAAATTGTTGGCGAAGAATGTTCATACTTGAAAGTGAGAGAAGAAGGTAACATACCAAAGAAAGCTACTGGTAAACTTCTGGTATATTGAAGGTCAAAATCTGCATTCCAAACAAAAAGAGGCTTCTCAAAACTCATTAGAAACTGATGACTCATGAGAAAAACAAAAAAAGTGTGCTTTGTCATGGAGTCAGTAGGTTACTAAAACACAAAGAGCAATGATGGGACTCACACGTATGGGCACAGATGTATAGGGACTTGTGGGTGCCAGCTGAACAAGCAAGTGTTTAGAAACAAAAGTATCTCTGTCTTTAGACATAAGCCTAATGTCATTGAGGTCTTAGTGTTCTGCTATGTCATGGGACTCAGTGCTGCCCTCAGGTCATGTTGCATCTGTGGGGGCAGCGCTGATACCATCTCTATTAACCTGCCGTGAATGCCTCCTTTCTGTGTATGTTAGACTTTGTATGACAACGAACAATTCACATGAAGTTTAAGCAGCAAAACATCACAAAAATGATTACCCTGACTCCTCAGTGCTTGAGTGCGAGTTTAATGTTCTTTTTCTGGGAGAAAGATCCTGTCGGTGTAACAGGTCAAAGTTTGACTCATCAGTCGATTGAATGTTCTCCCAAAGGTACTGAGAGTTATCAAGGTCTGTCAAAAATACTGCGCTTTAAAATAGCCGTAGGTTTATCAGTCTTTTGCATCAGCACTCTTTACTTTCAATAGTGGATCCATGAACACTGATCTTTATTGAGGTTACTGAGGCCTGCAGCTGCTTTGACCGCTTTGCTTTCGATTTTTCATGACTTCCTGAATGAGCATACTCCACGCTCTTGTAGACATTTTGGAAGGTCATCCACTTCTGGGAAGAATCACTCTTGTTCTAGTTCTGTTCCATTTGTAGATAATGTGTGTCAGTGGAGTCTCAGAGCTTTCACAGCTTGTTGTAACTCTTCCTCATTGTGTGCTACTGATTCGAATATTGATGAAAACTGCTTTATTTCAGTGATAAGTTATAAGTTAATAATAAGTTAACTTTAGTGCCTATGGGGCTAAAACAAATTTTCACAAAGGTGATTTAGGTACTAAATAACTTTTTTGTCTTACGAATGTTTGATTTGTTTTAAGTTAAACTATCATTTAGCACTAAGGGAACAAATGCAAGATTAAGTAAATCTTTGTATTCAACAAATATAGTATTCAGTAAATAGAGGATTTATTATGACAGAAATTAAATCTTCTACCTTAACAAATTTACACACTTTAGTATTATTTAATATTACTATGACTGCATGATATTTTAAACCCTAATAATAATATGTGTATTTTCTCAAATATTGTGGAGTAATGTGGAGTAATGTAGGATTAGATAGAAATGTACCAGAAAACTGTACAGTAATCCCTCGTGAATTCGCACATCAACACGCGCGGCTTCGCCTCATCACGGATTTTTAGTAGGTAGTCACGTGATACCGTACACACAGTCTATAGGCTGACGATATCCGGAAGTGCGCTACGTTCCGTGAGTCTCGGAACGTAGCGCACTACCGTGAGGCACAAGAGTGTTTTTAATGTTTTTGGATAAAAACGTTTAAAACGTTTTTATCCAAAAAAAGGTTTTGTTATTTTACGCTAATTTAACACAAAGTCTGTTTAACGTTATAATAGATAACCTGTGAAGAAGTTCACTGACTCATATAAAAATACCCCAACTTTTAAAAGTAAAATATGCTTCTAAAGTTTGAGACCTAGGGCCTCCAGGCTTGGGCAAAGATCCTAAAAACGTAGAAAGTAATGAGGTCATTAGTCACATTACATGTTGTGTGTATTTGTACTGCTGGGCTGGAAAATGTTGTATTCTCCTTACAGCTCTGCCCTCTGCTCAGAAGGCAGACTTAAATGAAAGGCAAAAAAACCATTTACTTCAGTCATCATGACTCTGAATAACCATTAACACTCATATTGAAAGAGGTCAAAATATCTGCTTGAAAATAGCTGACAGGCTCAAATCTGCCTCGGTATAGTTAATGATTCCTCCCAGCAGACTAAATAAAGGTTTTAAATAAAGTTTAAAGTGTGTAATGCGTCAAGACAGCAGTATCACACAAACTAAAGCCTCTTTACATCATATCCTCAGAAATGAAATGCAGAATTCTACTTTTTAAAAGCAAGTAGCTGAAAAAACATCTTATAGTGTGTGAGTCTGGCTTTACTCTGCATCCGTTCTTAATTCTAACTGCTATCGTGAAAAGACATAAAACTATTTATAGGCAATTTGTTCATACTTTCATTCATTTTCGTGAAGACGAGACAATCTGTAATTATCTTGTCTTCAGCTGCTTGTCCAAAACTGATACACAGGTTTATGCTGGCGCCTATCAAAGCTGACATCAGGCAGGAGGTGGACAAGTTGCCAGTTCATTGCAGGGCTACATAGACAAACACCTACTCACACACACATTCACACCTACAGTCCATAGAGACCAATTCACCAAGCATTTTTGGTTGTGGGAGGAAGATAGAGAATCCGGAGAGACTTTGTCGTTTGGGTTTTGCAGGAGAGATTTTTATCTGGGGTTTGAAACTGTGTGGTCTCTGTCTTAGCTCTTTGTTCAGGGATTACTGCTTTCTCTCTTTTGTGCTCTACAGAAGCAGACCTCCACACATCAAACTGAACTTGAAACAGTCGAAAGTTACAGACTTCACTGGTGGCAAATGAAATCTACCATAGAATTTTAAAAAGCTATATGCTTTTGAAGTTACTTGGTACATCTTTTGCTGATATTTAAGTAAAGATACAGTATATACAGTAAGCTACTGTAGCCTATTATATGCTGCCCTCTTCTGGAATGTACTTTCTCTACCTGATGGTGTCTGGAGGTTGGTTTGCGTGGTCGGCAGCATGAGTTTGGCATTTATTAGTTCATATACAAACTATATTGAAAATATATGCCTATATGTATGCAAATACCTGATTAAAGAGATGTGTGGGAAGTACAATGGATTGGTTGATATATAATGTTCGGCTGGCAATGCTCACATTCAGTAACATTACAATAATTCCAAATATGTATTAGCATCCAGCTGACAGAGTACTAGCTATTCATTGGTGTATGAAACAATTCATTCAAATTGCATGTTTTTTGGAGGCGGGAGGAAGCTTGAGAACCCAGAGAGAACCTGTGCAGACACAGGGAGAACATAAAAACTCCACACAGAAAGGAAGAAAATGCAGAACCTTCAAGCCGTGAAGCATCAGTGCTACACACGGCGCTACCGTACTGCCCTGAGGAGGACAAAAGGACAAGTAACCCCAGTCTACATTCAGGGGTATATTGACCCCTGAATGTACGGGACTACAACTACTTGGGGGTCCACATTGACATTAGACTAGACTGGGGGAGGAACCTCGACGCCCTCTACAGAAAGGACCAAAGCCGTCTCTTTTTCCTGAGGAGGCTGAGGTCCTTCATCATCTCTAACACCATGCTGAGGATGTTCTATCACTCTGTGGTGGCCAGTGTTTTACTCTATGCTGTGGTATGTGGGGCAGTGATTTGAGGGTGGGGGACACCAAAAGACTGGACAGACTGATCCAGGGCTGGAGACATTGTTGGAATAAAACTAGACTCTCTTACTGTAGTGTTGGAGAGGAGGACATTGTCCAAACTGAGGCCCATCCTGGACAATGAGTTCAACTCACTGTACAGAACTCTAATGGGACAAAGGAGTCCGTTTAGTAGCAGGATGACCCTTCCTAAATACAGTACCAAATGCCAGAGGAAATCTTTCCTGCTTGTGGCCATCTTCTTCTTCTTCTCTTTTTGGCTTTTCCCTTCAGGGGTCGCCACAGCGAATCAATTTCCTCCATCTAGCCCTGTCCTTTGAATCCTCTTCTCTCACACCAACTATCTTCATGTCCTCTTTCACTACATCCATAAACCTCCTCTTTGGTCTTCCTCTAGGCCTCCTGCCTGGCAGTTCAAAACTCAGCATCCTTCTACCAATATATTCACTATCTCTCCTCTGGACATGTCCAAACCATCTCAGTCTGGCCTCTCTGACTTTATCTCCAAAACCTCTAACATGTGCTGTCCCTCTGATGTACTCATTCCTGATCCTATCCTTCCTGGTCACTCCCAGAGTGAACCTCAGCATCTTCATCTCTGCTACCTCCAGCTCTGTCTCCTGTCTTTTCCTCAGTGACACTGTCTCTAGACCAAACAACATCGCTGGTCTCACCACAGTTTTGTACACCTTTCCTTTCATTTTAGCTGAAACTCTTCTATCACACATCACACCTGACACTTCTCCACTTCTCTGCTCCATCCAGCCTGTACACGCTTCTTCACCTCTTTTCCACACTCTCCATTGCTCAGGACTGTTGACCCTAAGTACTTAAGATGCTCCACCTTCTTGATCTCTTCTCCCTGTAACCTCACTCTTCCACTTGGGTCCTTCTCATTCACACACATGTATACTCTGTCTTACTGCGGCTAACCTTCATTCCTCTCCTTTCCAGGACAAATCTCCACCTCTCTAGCTTCTCCTCCACCTGTTCCCTTCCCTCACTGCAGATCACAATGTCATCTGCAAACATCATAGTCCATGGAGATTCCTGTCTGACCTTGTCTGTCAGCCTGTCCATCACCATAGCAAACAAGAAGGGGCTCAGAGCTCACTTTAACACTTTAACATGAGGAGGAATGAAGCGGTAGTAAATTATATATCTGCACATTATGTTTAGATATAATTCTATATATTTATTCTCTTATTTATCTCTAATCTCCTTTGCTCTTTCTCCTTACTTCTAATTTATCGACTCTTGGTCTTCTTTTTTACCTATGTTCTGCAATGGGGTGACTGCAACGAAAAGCAATTTCCCCCTCGGGGATTAATAAAGGATACCGTTTCTGACTCCGATTCTTAACCTTCAGGCCAGTTTCCTGTTAGAAATCGATGGATTCCTCCCACAGGATTTGGGGGAAATACAGCCTCCAGAGAAGTTATTCAAATATTTTGGACTATTGCTCTGAAGTGATAGGAAAATGGAGAATACAATTGTCTTGGCATAATGTACTGTAATAATGTCGTATATATAAGACTATTGTGGTAGAAAATGATTTGAGGCAGAGTAAACTTCTTAATTTACCAGTCAAAATATAGTCCAACACTCATCTGTGGTCATGACTGAAATGAAGACATTGTGGACACATTGAGTGTCCTCCATAGTGGCTGAGATGAGCCTCAAGAATAAGATGAAGAACACGGAAATCCAGAGTGTTTGAGGTAGAGTCTCAGGCCCTGTGCATCAAAAGCCAGTGAATGTGGTTCAAGACTCCAAAACTCCAGAATGCCCTGTGTTGCTGAGGAGAGGGACATTTGTCATACTCCAGTTTATGTCCAGCAACTGTTACCACACATGTATTTGATAATTTGTGTTGCTCCCCAAATTAGTCTCATCTTTTATGTTATCTTCCTTGAAGTACATTGCAACCTCTGTTCCAAAAGACGCTGTATAAATAAGAACACACACACACACACACACACACACACACACACACACACACACACACACACACACACACACACACACACACACACACACACACACACACACACACACACACACACACACACACACACACACACACACACACACACACACACACACACACACACACACACACACACACACACACACACACACACACACACACACACACACACACTTGTCCCGGCTCATGTTTTTCTCATTGAGATAAAAGCAGGAGGATAAAATCCCTGCCAAAGTGGGTGAGACTTAACATTTATGTGTTAAATCAGACCACGCTGATTGTTACAAAAGTCTGATTTCATGTACTTCCTGTCTTTCAAAGGCCTTGGGACCAGGAAGCGTGTGGCACCATCACGCCATAGGCAGATCACAGTAGGATATGTTTGTTATCGTGTTAGCATACTGATTAACGACCAGTTGGTGTCCTGCTCCTAAAGTCTAATCTGGCCTCACGCCTCACTGCACATGCTTAATAGGGCCCACGCCCTGCATCATGACATCATGTCTTTGTGTGAAATCCTGGTGCCATTCATGAGACCAGGGTAGGGCTTAGCATGCAAGCGTCCACTATACCAACACACAGCTCTTTAAAGGGAGTCCCCTGGTCACCAAGCTCAGTGGATCCACCCTGATGCCTCCACTGAGTTTTTATCATGGCTTCTATCTTCCAACACCAGGGACAGGCTATCAAGACTAGTAGTTATACACTCAGGAATGCATTTCATTCAGAAAGAAACTATAAGAAGTGATTGTGGGATGTTTAAAAAGGATACAATACTGCCTCACACATCTGTGAAGTTCAGTGTGGAGGTTGGTCTATCTCCTGACACCAAGCGGTAGAACAGTGATGTCATCCAGGTCACAGAATGCTATTGGTTGAGAGAGAGAGGGTTGGTTGTAACGCGATGAGTAGAGTGGAGACATATCCATTAAAGGAGTGATGACTTGAGTTGGTCAACGATTGGTGGATTTCATTACCAATAAGATGACATGTAGCAAGAGCAGTATGAGAACAACTCACCAGACCTGCCAAGAAATACATCAATATATATTGTTTATGGCACTGCAAAATTTAATGTATGACATTGCTTGCCCAAAATATGGGGACAAAGCAAATTTCTTTGAATTATTATTATTATTATTATTATTATTATTATTATTATTATTATTATTATTATTATTATTATTATTATTATTATTATTATTATTTCTTTTAATTCATAATAATGGACTAAACTGATACTGTATCTTGGATATGGGATATATTGCTAATTGTTTTATAGTTCTGACATCATTGGCCTTGGAAAAATAATAAAACTCTGAAATTATTTTGATCATAAAAAGAAAGGAGTTCTGTCTGCCATCTAATTTTTTTGTACAATCCTTAAATTCAATCCATCCTTACATGCATTTTTTGTCACCGCTTTATCCGCTGTTGCGGGTTGCGGGGAATCAGATCCTATCCCATGGCTTAGGGCGTGAGGCACGAGACAATGTGGGCGCAATGCCAGTGCTCCGCGGTCCTTTAATTTAATCTTCCTTAAAATCTATTTCTATATTCCAGTAATATAATAATATTAAAAGTTGGCCTAAATAAATCATTACTGAAAGGCAAATTCCTCCACAATGGTAGTTCCACATTTTGAAGCCAGCATGTGCCGTCTTCTAGGGTATAATAGTATATATTTTATAATAATAAAGTAATAATTTGAAAGAAAAATCTATTACCTATTTTTTGAAGGCTTGACAAACTAATACACCAAATACTGAACAGCCCAGTAAACAAACACAATTACTACAATTAGAATTACTTTTAATAATGAAGACGAACAACTCTGGTAGTCATAGGAATAGCATTGTGCCTGATTATGTAATTTGTTATGTTATTATGCAATTTTTTCACCTTTTAAATGTATTGTATTTTAATTCAGTTTTTTGTTTTGAAAAAGTTTGTGATGCTTAAAAAAATGAACCTTTCACACCTAAAAACATTACCAAATTTATCAATTCTAAATGTTAAAGGAATAAAAGCAACTTTTATCCAAATATTAAGAGAAAATAACCGTAGCTTTTGCCATGACAAAATCAACTGTTGAGATTTTTGCCATTGGTTATACCAAATGTCAAACTCAAGGTCCGGGCCCCAAATGTGGCCCGCCACATCATTTTATGTGGGAGGATTAAAGGTCAAGTCCATGTCGAAAAATAAATACGTCAAAAGTTTGCTTTGACTGATCATACAATTGCAAGCCACTAATCGAGTAATTGATTAGTATTACACCCCAAACCCTAAAAATAACAAAAAACATAAAACTGACCCAATTTACTGATCCATGGGAAGCAGTTATGGTCAAAATGCATTGACTCGATCAAATATTGGTCCCTTTGTTTGGCTGGTTGTTTCGTCAATAACCCAGCAAACCCTGGCAACCGTCTAACCCTACCACCAGGAGACACCTTTTGTGTAGCCATAATCTATAAGTACAGTGCGCCCTTGCGCATCAACACTCACGACTTCACCTCATCACGGATTTTTGGTAGGTAGTCACATGATACCGTACGCGCATTCTATTGGCTGACGGCATCCAGAAGTGCGCTACGTTCCGTGAGTCTCGGACTTCTGTGAGACACAAAAGTGCTTAAAACAGTCGATAAGAGTGTGGGAAAAGGTAATACAGATAGAAGGTGGTTTAATATCAGTATGGGGAGGTTCATAAACTTTTAAATTACAGTAAATAATAAGATAAATAGTTCTTCGCTACATAGGGGAATTCGTTAATGCCATGATGTTCCTGTAACGCATTAACTGTAGTCTGATATCTGAAGAAGACTCTGAAGAAACATTAAATAGAATCTTAGAAAAAAAGAATCAGTGTGGGTTACTGGGATGATAAACCGTGTTAATTTTATTTTAGATCTATCAGCGTTTTGATTGATTTTTGATAGTTGATTGATTTATATTAACTTTGGTTTTAACTGGCCATGTCCTTAAGGCCTCTGCAATTCAGCTGCAATGGACTTTTTGAAACTGGGTTGAAATGTCACTACAGCTCATACCCGTCTTTATTTAAAGGAGTTCCACCCTTGCTCGCATATCTTCGCATTCTTCTTCTTTTATTTAAAATGGTAACAAACATCTTATATGTGTATTACTGCCATCGTTTGGTGACAATATTGTATTACTACAAGGCGCAGGTGAACACATGAGGAAAATATTTGTATGAAAAAAGATGATCATGTATTTCAATTTTGTTGACTGATGATTGTTTGGATATTATCAGATCACTATTGTTTAGTAAACCACGATATAATGTGGCAGAAAAAATCAACACAGGAATGCAAATGAAAATGGTGTTAGTTAACTTTAACTTTCTCAGGTGATTTCACACACAGTGATACAAAAAATTGTGTAAGTAAGTTTGCAAGGAACCAATCCAGTAAAACATGAGACAGTTTCACTTTGCCATCAACTTTTATTTCATGGAATGTTGAAGAAAATCATATTGGTATCCAGTTTATATATCTGTCATTGTTTCCTGTCACTGATGAGTTTTTTGTGTTTTCAGTTGTTGTCCGTTCCCTCTCGTGCGTTCCCTGTTTCGTGTTTCTTATTCCCTGTGTCGTCCATCTCTTTTCCTGTTAGATTTTTTACACCCATCTGTAATTGTTGCTCTGCTTTCACCTGTTTCTTGTAACCTTTTTTTTGCCTGCGAGTATAGACTGTGTGTGCCCTCCTTCATCTCCATCAATCATGTCCATATACTATTGACCTCTGTGTCACGTGTTCAGCCTTCTTCCTCCCATTTTTACAAGTACCAAACCTGTCTGTATTTTGAACTCTGTCTTCACCTCCACCTTTTATATATCCCAGGTTTATATATGTTTATAATAGTCAATCCCTGAAATACACTTCCATTGCCTCTACTTCATGACTGCATCTGGGTCCTTGAAACATAACACTTTCGCTTTAGACATCCGTCATCTTTAATTCACCAAGTTTATGCTTCATAAACATCTGTTTAAAAAAAAGGGTACATTAGAAACAATTTTTTTTTTTGTGGATATTGATAATGACATATTATTGAACTGAGCTTTAGATATTCAGGCAGCAGAAACCAGGTTCTTTGTGACCTGCAGCAAAGCTTTTCATACGTTGAAACATTCGTGGAATGATCGAGATCAAAGAATGTTGCTGAATGTCTTTGTACCATGAGCTGGGAAAGTTTGACTAACATCCCTAATAGAGACATTTCAGGGTGTCCTTTCATTCAGTGTTTCACATTCTTCACATTCCAGCTACATGGCACAGATATGATGATACACAGGCACACCCTAGATTTATTGTAGCGAATATATATAAAACAAAAACTACACAGATCTTCTAAACAAAGTATGTTTATGTTGGCATGATTTACAGCTCACGATACACAGCAAAATTCAAAAATATGAGTAACAAAAATTTGTTAATTTTTAAATCAAATGTAGGAAGGGGAAAAAAATCTTTGACCCTGCATGTATGTTACATTTCATCTTTATTTATAAGCTTCTTTTTAATGGCTGTTAAATTTAAAACAAGGAAAAGAAGAGATCATATAAAAAAATGTATATAACTTTTTTATGAGTTGCTAACAATGTCTTAAAGCCCGGAAAAACAGTAGGATTGATCTTTTATTCCATTCACTAAATGTCTTATCACTGAAAGACATTTTTTTTTACTGGATTTTTTTTTTTAGTACAAAAAATGTACAATGGCAGAAGCAGCATTCATTTCAGAGAATTAAATTAAATATGAAATGAAGCACTGCAAAATTAAATCGGGAAATTATTTCCAATCCTTTTCAACAGAATTGTTTTTTCAGCCTCGCGGTTGACATTCTGCTGCCCCTTACATAGTATGAGTGTCCAGTGTTAATGTGTTAGGACATAAACTCTAGCTTAGAGTTAGCTTGTCAATCATTGCTCTAATGGTGGTCACGGCAGCTGGAGGCACACACGCTGCTCTTGTTATTTCATCTACTGTGCGCTTCCACATGGAGGATATACAGTATGTGTGAGGAAGTTGCATGCGTGGAGCTCTGCTGTGGACTCGGTGCCCCGGCGGTTCAGTGTCCATGTTGGTGTGGGAGCCTGAGGCCTGCTCCCTTACATCCTCGCTCTGGCTCTGTTGATCCTATTGTCTCCTGCGTCACCACACGTCGCCCAGCAAATAAAGGCCGTCTGGCTCCAAGCTTAAATATTGCAGCAAACTAAAAACCAACCATCAGAGCAGATTCATTCACATCTGCTCAGTGGGGCGACAAGGACGGGGCTTTAGGTGGGCTAGAGGGCAGAAAAAAGTTCACTTTTCCCTGCCGGGTGCCAAGAGAACGGGACAGGACTCAACCTCGCCGGAGCCGCAGCTGTGGCAAGTTGCCCATTTGATTACTTTTAGCTCATATTATGCCTTACAGAAGAGCAGACTATCTGCCAAATATTCGTATCTTTTAAGGCATTTTCAACAGAAGTAACAGTTTGGTATTTTCCAAAGAGCTAGAGCAAGAAAGCTTTGAGTTCGGACTATATGTAATGTTATTAGTCTGGACAATGCTGTTCACGTTGACACGCAGCCTTCTAAAAGGCAATAATTCATTGTTAATTATTGTATTTTCATAATTAACTCCTGATTTTGAATGTTTTTGTAATAGACTCCATGTCACGCTTTAGATATTTTAAATTATTAAGGTTTTAAAAATGCAAATTATGACTTAGTTTGGATTTTTGAGTTTAGCCATTCTGCATTTCTTACATTTGGTACCCTATTCCCCTTCCCCTGTCTGTCCTGCCTACCCCACCCTTCCTGTCTGTCTGTACCTTCTATGCCCATTCCTACCCCACCCTTAATTGTGTAGTGCTACGGACCGATCATGGGTGACTGGAGCTTTCTAGGTAATATTTTAGAGGAAGTTAACGAGCACTCTACGGTGATCGGCCGGGTGTGGCTCACAGTGCTCTTCATTTTCCGTATCCTCATCCTGGGCACAGCGGCAGAGTTTGTGTGGGGTGATGAGCAGTCTGACTATGTCTGCAACACACAGCAACCTGGATGTGAGAATGTGTGCTATGACGAGGCCTTTCCCATCTCCCACATCCGCCTTTGGGTGCTGCAAATCATCTTTGTGTCCACGCCATCTTTGGTATACGTGGGTCATGCTGTGCACCATGTTCACATGGAGGAGAAACGTAAGGAACGCGAGGAGGCAGAGCTCAGCCGGCAGCAGGAGCTGAGTGAGGAGCGTCTCCCCATGGCACCCGACCAGGGAAGTGTCCGCACCACTAAGGAGACCAGCACAAAGGGAAGCAAGAAGTTCAGACTGGAGGGCACCCTGTTAAGGACCTACATCTGCCACATCATCTTCAAGACACTGTTTGAGGTGGGCTTCGTGGTGGGCCAGTACTTCCTGTATGGCTTCCGCATCCTGCCGCTGTACAAATGCAGCCGCTGGCCCTGCCCCAACACCGTGGACTGCTTTGTGTCTCGCCCCACAGAGAAGACTGTCTTCATCATCTTCATGTTGGCTGTAGCCTGCGTTTCTCTCTTTCTTAACTTTGTGGAGATCAGTCACCTGGGCCTGAAGAAGATTCGCTTCGTCTTTCGCAAGCCAGCTCCAGCCCAGGTCCAAGGAGAGGCCACGGCGCCTCTGCCGCCCCAAGGGAAGAGCCTGCCTTCCCTAGCCGTGCCCTCCCTGCAGAGGGCAAGGGGTTACAGGCTACTGGAGGAGGAAAAAGCTCCCCCCATAACTCACCTGTACCCACTTGCTGAGGTGGGTATGGAGGCTGGAAGAGGGGCCCCACCCTTTCAGGGACTAGTGGAAAAGACGGATGAGGTGCTTCCCTTGGGGAACATCTCTAAGGTGTATGATGAGACTCTGCCCTCCTATGCCCAGACCACTGAGACAGGAGGGGTGACATTACGTGAGGAGGGGGCTCAGGAGGTGCAGCCAGCAGAAGTGGAAGCAGAGAAGCTGGAAGGTGCTGGGGATGAGGACGTGGAGGTAGAGGAGGTGATGAATAGGGAGGGCACGACTACAGCGGATGCAGGAACGATAGAAGACACCAGACCACTGAGCAGAATGAGCAAAGCCAGCAGCAGGGCCAGGTCAGACGATCTCACCGTATGAACCTGAGCCAGAGCACACACACATCTGCACAAACCTAATGTTCAACACAAGACAGAGAACACACACATACGCAAGCACACATGCACTAACACACGCACACACACTCACACACGCACACGCACACACGCAGACACACACACACACACACACACACACACACACACACACACACACACACACACACACACACACACACACACACACACTTCTAACTCAAGACAACTCTTGAACAGGCAGGTCAAAAACCAAGGGATGGAAAGTCAACAGGGATAGATTTGAACGCTTAAAACAATTCTACAACAAAATATGTGAAATATAAAAAATACTGGTTAAAGAGGGGACGAGTAGGTTTTTTTTTATCAAGTGTGTTCTTATATTTTAAAAAATGTGGAAAAGGACACATTCAGAGGGTAAATGTTTATACTTGATGAAAATCTATGTCGATTTTTAGAAGCATCTTTTTCTATTGAAAGAGTTTTAATGGAGAATTAGGTCTTTTACATGGGGTTTGACAACATAGGGGAATGAGAGCTATAATATTCTTGTGTGTCTGCGAATCAGTAAATTTGCTGTAGCTAGGCACTGACTTTTATTCCCATGCAAACAGCGACATGCTGTAAATGCTGAATGTGGCTACACACGGTGCTTGTGAGAGGCTCTCACATACTCTCACATACACAAATCACACAATTAAGTGCCCGTACTTTTAAAGGTATGAAGCTCTTTGTGAGGAAGTTTAAAAGTCCATTTTCAGGTTGAGAAGAGCATACCTTTTTTGCACATTCTGAGGTTTAAACTGTGCAACCCTCATAAGACCTCATCTATGCTTCAATTTACACAGGATTCTTTCAAGTGATGAGAGGTGTGCATCAACTTCAGAGCATTTCTCTCCTTTTCATGTTTATATATATCATGTAGCACAACCAGAGCTGAGTGAGTGAGGAAAAAGAAAAACAAAAAAAAAAGACCACAACGTCTTGAATGTCTTTTTCAATGTGATTCTCTGCATTTTACATTCATGTTTTGTAGGCTTGAAGTAGAAATGTGACATTAGTTGTCTGTGATAGAGAGCAGGGCTCACTTTTAGAGAATTAGAGAATGAACTATAACAGCGACCTCGGGCCAAATCCTCTCTTTTCGTGCTGTACAAACAAGCGTCCGGGCGATAAAGATCATGCACCATCAGCACATAGCATTGTTGGAACCGAGACAATAAAAGAAACCGTGCTCATCAATGAAAACATGCATCCTTGACCAACTGTGACAAAAAATTTTTGTACTTGATTTTATGCGACGATATAATGTTAACAAGAAAACACAATACTCATGACATGCTTTCCAATCCAGAGACAAACAAACAACTAGGTGCGACTCCCCCTGTACATAATACCCTATCCCACGTCTGGTAGTGTACATAATGTGCAGAACAGCTGTTTGTGACTGTTTGATACAAATTATAATTATGATTTTGATGTTGATCTAATCTCACAAACACAAGGGAGTAAAGGGAAAGTGCCCGGACTGCCTTATGCATTCATCTAAATAAAGACCAGTTGGATTGGGAATCACTAGAATTAAAAACAATGTAAGTAAGCATTAGAATTGTCACAAATCTTCTCACATTCTAGGGCTTGTTTGTCCAAGCAGCTCACACTGTCTGATTTCCTGTGCCTTATCTGTAAATGTAAATTCTCAAATGTTTGGAAGATTGTAGCAGGTGCATACTAATGCTCTGGGATGTATGTGAACGACATGTTTTATTGGCTTTTTTTAAACTTGTGTTATTTCTGTATGCCCCCCTCACATACACCCACCCACTAACACGCCTACCTATACATGAACACACACACACACACACACACACACACACACACACACACACACACACACACACACACACACACACACACACACACACACACAAAGATACACGAATGCAAACACGCACACCTCACACAGAAATGGATTTAAACTATTAGCAAGATCATAGAGCATTAAGCACAATGTTAGCAGAACACACTCACAGAGTGCAGGCTTAAACTCATAAATGTGCCTTTGAACCCACACACACCTCACAGTGTTGGTTTTGGGGATATGATCAAGAGACACTCAGAGAGAGAAGGCAGCTTTGACCCCTTTGTGACCCCCAGCCATCCCATCAGCCATCATAATCCAATGCTGTGGAATCTGAGAGCCTTCAATAAAACACCAAATTAACTGAACATGTATCGACCATAACAGTGTTACGGTCAAAGTATGATGCTGGTCCTTGTGTACATCGATATGACTGGTAATGTGTTTTTTTTTTTTTTTGTATTTTAAGACTGTTGCATTGCCTGTATGTTTATAAGAAGACGTGATTAATCTTTGGAAAGACAAAAACTTTTTACTAACTTGTAGTCTTCTTTGCTGATAGATGTGTGACAGTATCTTCTTTTGGAATGGAACCAATGTAATAAAGAGTCACACGTGGTCAAGAGGTGTTGTGTCCGTGACTCCCAAGCACACATACACACATGCACACATGCATACACCCCCCCCACACACACACACATACACATGAAACCCCCTAGAATATGGATCACAATGATGCCACAAGTTTGGCAGATCTTCAAGGAATGCAGTATTTTAAATGTGATAATAATTTTAACAATTTAATAATTTTAATATAACAACAACAATAATAATGATAATAAAAATTATTATTATTATTTTTGTATTTTATCTGTAAAATTTTATGTTTATTATTTGTTGTTAGAGTTGAGTATATAACAACACAACCATTAAACGTTTTCACCTCTTTTTTCACTGTATCACTTTGAAACGTTTAAAACATCTAACAGGATTTGATGAAACTTGGTACTTGAGTTGGCCGTCTGTGGAACAACCCATTCAAAGTGATCTGGACCCAGAAGTTTTTCAGTTTTATTTTGGACATTGGGGGTTTTCATCACCCCACAGCCTCACACAGGTGACCCAGCTGGGGTTGATTAAGTCCCAGTTTGTGTCCCAGCAGCACCAGCTCCTGGTATCTGACAAACACTAACTACTTGATGGGTTTTTATGAACCTCGGTTGACGAGTCAAATATGTACTAAAAACAGTGCTACTGCAGTCTGGAGTGGATCTGGACAAAGAGGTGTTTTTGTCCCCCCCTTACGTAAACAGATCCCTGAAGGCAGCCATATTAATGATGCCTTGTTAGAATTTGGATTTGCCATGCATGAAGAGACCAGAAGTCTCCATTCTCTCAGAGGCCCGGACAGCTTGTTCATTTATTCCAGAAATGAGACAAAACATAGATGGTAGATTTCAGAAAATCACAAGGTTTATTGAACAGACAGAATGAAATGAATCATTAAATGCATCAGGTTTCACCAAGAGGAAGTCCATTCATCGAAGACTCAAGATTTTGAATATGCAGAACCATAGGTTTAAGTGTTCTGACTACATTATACTAGTTTAACAGTTAAAGAGCCTTTAAAACTATCATGAATAGTAAATGATCAAATGACTGAGCAAACAATTATCTGAGAAAACATCACAATATTTGACTTGGTTGATTATATGATTGATTATGTCTAAACATTAAATGTAGATTATTCACACTACTGAGTAAATACCTCAACAGATTAGGATTCACTGGAAAGGAGGAAAAGAACTGTCATACTGAGGTATGTGTTCTCTCAAGCAGAAAAGGCAGGTTGCAGTAAATGGTACTTCAATAGATTCCCAATGGACCACTCATCTGAAATGTAGATGAGTGGAAGGAAACCACTTTAAACTCCAGACAACCATCAAGACAAACCATTAGGTTTCAGACGGTTATATTTGGGGAGGAGGTCTAAAAACATTGACAGTGTTCTATTTATGTGAAACGGGAGAAAAGTAAGGCTTCCCTCAGCAGAACTGGAACTGTTAACAAGCAAGGAAGGGCTGAAAGTATCACGACTACATCTCCACTGAGGGGCAGTGTTGTAAAAGCTTTGATTATTCGTCTCTTCTCACCAGGCATCAACTAGAGGAGCAGATCACAGCGGCAAAGCAATAAATGTTTTATTTAGAGAAAAAAGAGAATATAGAGAATATTTTTGAGAATATTTCTGACTGTAGGGCTCTTTTTCACTCCTTTCTTCTTGTGGCATCTTGTTAATGGAGTTCAACCCTTCAGTTAAGCATACTAACATTTAAATGTATTTCAAAGCTGTATTTCGGTGTCAATCTGAGGGCAGAAGTTTTTCCAGACTAGCAGAGAAACATCCCCAGGATTTGAAAGCAGAGGCAGCCGACCAAAGCAAAATGGCTAAGAGGTTCATAATAAACCACAAAATATCTGCAACAGTGACCTCCTTTTATTCCTAATGACAAACTGCATGGTCTAAGAGCGGTCAAGGACTTTCCCCCCTCAGTTTAATGCACACTCTGTTTTCAGGTCTGGCTTGTTCTCAGTTGTTGCAACTTTTTCTTGTGTCTACCAGAGGAATACTTTACTTCATTTGATTTAGTGAAGAAAACAATTGGCTCACCAAACAGCATAAAAACTGAGTGAGCGAAGTCCCTGCACTGCATTGTCTTCAACAAACAACTGACTCACAACATGCTTGACTGATGAGGCCTTAGACTACCATCATCATCATCATCATCATCATCATCATCATCATCATCATCATCATCATCACTTCTTGTATGGAGCCCATTTCTGGAGGGGATGTTAGCAGCTGGACAGTTTTAATCTTAACTCTTCCCACACATGCAGGCTGTGATGTCATACACAGAAGCATGATATCAGTCATTGTTTTGATATATTTTCTCTTTTTTACTGTCATGTACAGCTAAAGACTGAACATTTGTTCTTTAAGTCTGTGGTTCTTTGTAATGACTGTCCATCTCGTTCCATGCTTGTGCGCCTCAGAAAACATTTATCTGATGATGCTTTAATAAATAGTCATCTATCATATAGCACGCTTGCTGTGTAGACCACATTGTGAACTCTTATTAACATGATGGCTTTCACTACTTTTGCTTTCACTACTCTCACTACTTTTGCAGGAAAAAAAGTAATTGTCTAAACATTTAGCATCAGCAGGATCATCTTTCTGATATGTTACATGACCTGGATTATATCATATTCTGAATTTGCCATAGCAACCCCTACCTTGTGGAACACCCTCCCCCCCAACAGATCTGTGCCTCTGACTCACTACTTTCTTTCAAGAAACAGTTAAAAACCTACCTTTTTCCAAATAGCTTTTAAGCTCCATGAACCTGCTCCATCCATTTCACCTGATTATTATTATTATTATTATTATTATTATTATTATTATTATTATTATTATTATTATTATTATTATTATTATTATTATTATTATTATTATTATTATTATTATTATTATTATTATTGTTATAATTCTTCTTCTTATTCATTTATCTTTTCAACTTTTTGTGGGTCACGGGGGTTGCTGGAGCAACTCCCGTGACCCACAAAATTTCCTTTTTTTCATTGGTGCAACAACAACATAAGAACATCAACTAACAAATACTGTGACAGCAGCCTGGCCTTGGTTCAGGACTATCTTATTTATCCCCTGGAGTACATCCAGACACACATCAGAATGGATTTGATTTCTAGTCATCATTTTCACTTAATGCAAATCATTATTCTTGCAGCAGTGCTCTGCTGTGCATCTTAACATCTTAACAATGTAAACATGCTGTTTCAGATCATAGATTACACTTTAACACTAAAAAGAGCTCCTTCTTGGTTGTGGTGAGGCATGATCAAATATGTAAAATGAAAACAGTTGTAATATGTGGCATGGTGCTGCAGCGGAAAGCGCTGTTGCCTCACAGCAAGAAGGTTCCAGGTTTGATACCTCTCTGTTTGATTACTTGCTTGCTTGTTTGTTTGTTTGCATGTTCTTCCCATATCTGTGTTGGTTCTCTCTGGGTTCTTCAGCTTCCTTCCACCTCTAAAGACATCCCGCTTTGGAGAATTGTTCACACAGAGTTGTCAGTAGTTGTGAGTCTGAGCGTGTATTTGTGTTTGCGTTTGGCCCCATGATGAGCTGGCGTGTAATCTGAGGTGTACCCTACCTTTTGCCCATAGCCAAGTGGGATAGGCTCCATCAGACCCATAACCTGCATGGTGGATAAGCTGTTGTAGACGAGGTGATTTTGATCGTCTCTTCTTCAAGAAAATGGATGGATTAAACAAAAAATGTGAAAAAATGTATGTTCCCTCCCAAAACTTTGGTCTTGTTCATGTACTTTAATGATTCTTTGTTCTGCGTTGCCCCTGCATCACAAAAATCCTTCAATTGGCCTGTAATATAATATCTAACCTTATAATACTGGACATAAAATTCCCCCAGGTTCCCCAGGTACCAAGAAAAATACCAAGGGGGTGACCTCGGAGTGTTGTTCTTAGCTCAGCCGCTGACATCATCTGCTTTGTGCATTACTTTCCAATTTCAACCTTTCCACGAAGTACAAACAGCATTTCACAGTAAATGAAATTAATGTGTCTGCTTGCACTAGTTTATCTGTTGCCACAAAATTAGAGACAAAGAGAAGCCATTGACCCAAATAACATATATTAGGATTTCTGTATCCCTTTACTTTAAAATGCAGATACGTAAACCTCGACCCGGAAAGATGTCAGTACCTCTTAAGATTGGAGGACTACTGGGGGCCTGCAGTGTTTGTTGTCTCCACAGAGGTGGTCATGTCTATTTCTTTGTTTATTCGTTAGCAGGATTACACATGGACTAGTACATTTACAAATTTAAATACTGGAAGTGTTGGCAAAGACAAGCCCTCCACTGAGTTCTGTCCTAGTTCATTATTTAATTTTTACTTTCTATAGTAACTCTATTTTGGAAGGTCTTTAATTCGTAGCTGGAGTTGTGCCCAGTTTGGTCAGTAATTACAGACTGGTCTTTAATGTAGGGCTTCATGCATTGACTGCGTATGCATCCAGACTTTATGCGCATTACTGTTTCTTCATGCTTCCTAACCCTGCACTGCAACACTGGGAGGAACTGAAGTGGTCGTTTATGAACCAGAAGGCTGCTGTTTCAATCCTCTGCTGCCAAACTGTTCATACTGAATACTCACAGGATACTCAGCCCAAACTGCTCCAAGTGGCTCTTCTATCAGCGGATGGTTATCACTCCAGATAATGGATGGTGCCGGCGCCGCCATCAGACTATGAATGTGTGTGATTGCTTTCAAGGATTGGTAAGATAAGAACAGTGCAATATAAATGTAGTCCATTTAACATTTTATAAATTCTTAAATATCTCCTCTACCTCTGGAAGATTTTCTCCGTTCCCCTTTGTAACCGTGAATTATGTAGCCTCATAATTATTTTATTAGTCCTGCAAAAAAATACTGCTATCTTTTCCCAGTGCTGCACCAGTTATAGATTTTTAAAATGGTGTGAACATTATGTGGGCTGACTTTTTTTTGTTTTGTTGCCAAGCTGTAGTAAGGTGGAGCGATGCGGCTTGGCATTGTGTTAATGGCAGAAACACTGACGACCTAGCAAAATAGATTCTACTTGTTCCACAGCCTGTACCTTCTAAGTTACCCAACACCATTGGCGGGGTAGAAACGTGCTCCATTAAAAGACAGCACTGATTTTGTACCAAAAATGTCCGAGGTCACTCTGTCTTTCTCTCCCTCTGCAAGGTGGACTGAGCAGAATTTGATTAATGGGTCAAATCCACTTAAAGTGTACAGATTGACAGGAGGTCTGCAGAGGACGGTGACTGTCCTTGAAAATTTATATATGTGTTGCTGCATGCATACTTGTATGTTATGAATCGTTTTGTATTGAATAAATAAACTTATCTCCCAGTTTATTGTTCAGGCACATGTTTGTCTACATGAGGGATTATAAAGTTAAGGTTTTTCTTTGTCTTAATGCTGGGTAAATGATAATGATCTGGAAACGTAGCATTCCTATTCACTAGATATTGAGTGAGAAGAGGCTTTGCTAACAAGTAATCAAGGTGTTTAACGTGCTGCTGAACCATAATTAGACATGAAAAGCTGTTTTGATTGTATTCGCTACTCTTCCTTCTCTTCAGTATCAACCACTGGGAAATGAATAGGACAGAGCAATACTATGAGCACTGTAGTGAAACAGAGGACCTTAAGCATGATTATTATATTAGATTTTGTAGCACCCTCATGCACACAAATGCACTTTCTACAGAAAGCTGCAGCTCTCAAACCCAAAGCACACTACCGCAAACATATAGTCTCTACTGTGATGTGTCACATGCATGTCAAAAATGTATTTCTTTTGAAGGTGCAAGGAGCACAAGCTCCGTGAAAAAAATCAAGAAAGTCAAGGAAGAAGAAGGGAAGAATGCATGACTGCATGTACTATGTTGTGTATATGTGTGTGAGTTTCATTCTGTGTGACTGCACCAAGTCTCTGACCCTTTCAGGCATTGATGGATGCTGGTGAATATCTGAGATACCTCATGGAAAGCCCACTGGCAGAACGCAGAGAGACATCACACAAGCTAATACCTCTGTTCTCCCTCCTGAATACTGTATGGATCGTTGTCTGTGCATGCTCAGAGCGTGAATGTAAATCAGTGGTGGTAGAGAACAATCTTTAGACTGACTGCTTGGAGAGGAAATGTGCTTTGTTTGGAGGATGTAGTAGCAAGAGAGGAGTTTGTCTGACCTGAGCGCACCTGCTTGCAGGACATGATGAGAGCAATGCTGTAAATGTGTGCCCTTTTCAGAGATGTCCTTTTCACGCGTGTGTGTGTGTGTGTGTGTGTGTGTGTGTGTGTGTGTGTGTGTGTGTGTGTGTGTGTGTGTGTGTGTGTGTGTGTGTGTGTGTGTGTGTGTGGTGTGTGTATGTGCGCATGTGCATGTCAGCGTGTGCAAATGAATACAGGAAAAAAAGAAAGAAGATAATTAAACAGGTAACAGTTGAGACTTTCTAACAGCCTTTCAGTCAAACTGAAAGGCTGTTAGAAAATTAAAGTAGCTTTTTTTTTCTTGTGGGTTTTTTTTTTCTTTTCTTTTTTCATATTTGAGGATAACTTGCAATTATGTGTTAGTGGCTGGGAGGAGAAACTAAATCTGCTTTCTATTTCAAGTAACCTTTGATTTCAATTAATCTTCACATGATATTATGAGTTACACATTTGGTTTAGCTTAGGTTTCATTGTTTCAGTTCATGGTTAACGCAAATGGAATTCACTCCTGATTTTTTTTTCAACATGTAACAAGAACAGAGTTTGTCCCTTGCTGTAAATATCAAAACAAAACCACAAAACAAAACATTCTAAAAAAGACACTATCTAATATACAAGTACAATACGGCCAAATACACACCGGATTAATAAAATTAGAATAGAAGAGTAAGCTAAATTGTCATCTCTTTATTCCAGTCTTAATTCCACATTACCACTAGTCATCTGCATCACCAAACTGAGCAGATCATTGGGTGCATTATGCAGAAAACGGTTTATCAGCCTTGAGCTGGTAGCCTCGAGCGGGGAGGACAAGTGGCCACAATGGTTCGAATTTTTCATAGAATTTCATTGAAACTTGCAGCCTTGCAGCATCAGCTGGCCAAAAACACAACCTGAGACAATTTATTTAAATTTATAAAAAAACGTTTGGGAGCTGCAAAGGGTTTAAAAAGGTTTTTTGATACATTTAAGAAGTTGCAAAACCTATAGTTCTTTCCTTAAAATCCCCTTTCGGTATTAATATTTTTTGGTTCTTGTTCTTGAACATAATAGACCGCTAATTGCATTTAACATGGAATGTATCTGTCTGCAGTTTCATCATCTCACATGCACACCAACATGAGTTTATCATTATTGCATTGTTTCACAGCAGAAGTTTTGTTTTGCATTTTCCAGCTCCCCTCACGCTACTTTGTGCTTGTTTGAACAAAATGGAAAATAGTCAACATCCCTTTTAAAAAATGACATCCATGGTGTCATCTGGTGAGCATAAAAAGCAAATTCAGCATGGTGTCCAGCGCTTGTTATTGAAGATCCATGCAGGAAGGATGAGAAACACAAGAAAACACATGCACACTCTGAAATACACACTCACCGTGCAAATAAACCCTAGGGTGCCTGATAATTACAGCATCTATTTAAGCAGGTGGACTCCTCAGATGGCTATATGTAATTCACAGCATGCAGAGGGAAAAAAAATCAGTCTTTCTGCCCTTTCTTTTCAGAATTCGACATGGTGCTGTGTTCAGAGCCTCAGACTGTCCTTCTTAATCACTCTTTAATTACTCCTCACTGGAGCATGCACACCAGTGGTGGTTTGTTTCTGAAATACTTAAATCTCAAGAGGCACTGAGCATTAATCTTTCTGTTGCTATAGAGAAAACCTGTTTCTACACTGGGATTATGATAATGGTGACAGCTGTAGAATCTGACTGCTGGAGGAATATAAAATGCTTCATAGATTAATGATGTAACACTCTGCTTACAGCAGAAATCCCACAGGAGTATTAACAGCAGGTACCCGGGTAGCTCACCTGCTAGAGTCATCAGCACCAGCAGCATGCTTCTTTATCAACCTCTCTCTTCCTCTGGCTCACTTACTGCCAACTCTAGGATGTCTTATCAAAAAAAAAAGCCCAGCATTATCTTTTCAAATATATTTTGAATTGCTTTGTAATACAGGAAAACGGGGAAAAAATAGAGAATTGATAATTGCTAATAACATCATGGCACATTCACTTTTATGGTATCTTAATATAGCAATCTATTTTTGTTTTTTGTTAGACAAGTCTTAATTCATATTTTTAACAGATTTTTAAATAAACCAACACCCGTAGGTTGCTGATGTGAATGGTTTTGCATATATAAATGGATGAGTTAGACTAAATACTAAATTGTCATAAAATTGAATTGTTTGAATGCTGTTATATAACTGGACTGGGTCTCGTCCTTGTTGACTGTCTAAATATGTTGCATGGAGGACACTGATCACCTGTGCTGATGTATACCAACAAATAATTTAAGTACAACATCTACTGTGGAAACTCCAACTCTACTGTAACAACTAAGGTCATAAATTAGTCCCTCTTTAAGGTGACTATACAATACAAAAGTTTAGAGTCTATGAGCTGGGTATCTCATTTCAAAGTTGGTCCTGTCCATTGTATTGTTGCATGAACTTCTTGCAAAAACCTTTTTGGTTGTTCCTCTCTTGTACAGTCGAGACAGGGCCATGAATAAATTCCTCAAACTCTGCCTTTTGTAACTATGACTGCATGAAGCTGCAAACAGCACATCTGAAAATTACAATTGTAACAATCAATAGTACTGTAATAAGTAAGTAGTAAATCTTCACATTTTCTTTACAAAATTGAAAAACCATTCTGCCCCTGTTTTGTAGACTTTTCACCTAATGGAATGCCACAGATAACTAAACCTGGATGCTCCTGTGTTGCAGGCTATCCTAACAACTATAACTTATATACCTCATTGGTGCTGAAGCTTCTAACCAGCCAAGAAGAGCCTTCAAATTAAACTCTATTGAGCCCCTAAGATGGATTCTTAGGCTTATTTTACACACGCACTGTTGGCAGTGGGGATTTAATGTTGAAAATGGAAGGCAGACAATCATTCACCAGCGTTATACAGTAATCCCTCGTTCCTTGCGGGTATTGCGTTCCAGGAAACACACGCGATCAATGAATTCCATGATAAAGCGACAAAGTATTTTTTTTTATTGTTTAATTTAGACGTTTATGAACCCTCCGCCCACTATTATTACACCGCCTTACATCTGTATGACCTTTTCCCACACTCTTATAAACTGTTCTATACTCACCATTGATTTTGAAAACATCGGTCCATTGTAATGCTGGTCTAGGCAGGAATTTATTTGTCCATTCTTTTTTGACTCAGACTGAGTTGTTGTATATGTTCCTAGCATCTTATATTCACACTGTAATCTTCATTTCAATGTTTTGACTGGCTGTAAACCTTAAACCGGACAATACCATGACAACCATGATGATGGCAAGATGCAGTTTAATAACATCATCAGGTGCAGCAGCAGCCACAAGGTTATCATGAAGGGACTTTGCTTTTGTTCGGATTATTTTGGAATCCAAAGTTATGTTTTTCCTTCTTGCAATCTTCAATCCACAATGAGAGAGCATTTTCCATTTTTACGATGATCCTATTGCGAGACGTAACAACTCTTTTTGCGTCTTTGTCAGCCAATAGCCTTCGAGTGCGCCATCACGTGTCTGCCTACCGAAAATCTGCGATGAAAGGAAGCCGCAATGGTTGACGCGCAAATTACTTAATTACTGTGTATATATATATATATATATATATATATATATATATATATATATATATATATATATATATATATATATATATATATATATATATATATATATATATATATATATATATATATATATATATATATATATATATATATATATATATATATACCTTTGGAGAATATTTCTGCCTTCAAACATGATGAGAATGTTTGGGTTAGGATAGATGTGTCTTTATTTTTAAAGGTTCTTTTCCAGCAGAATATCATATGTATGTATGACAATGAAGGTAACTACGTGATAAAAGTCGGGGGCCCTGTCCCCCAGCGCAGCTTCATGCCAGCACCGCCTCTGGCGCGTCTGGCGGGGCGCGCTGGAGCAATTGGCTGACTGTTGCGCGTAAAAAATGTGCCTGGAGCAATTGTTTGAAATACCGTGATTTTAGGAGACTTTCTTTAGTCCCTTCCCTCCCTCTACCCCTCACTGAACGTCCTCGGAGGAGGCCAGGCGTTTTCATTGGCCGCGACACGCAGAGGAGGAGGAGGAGAGACTGACGGACGCGAATTCCTCTCGGCGCCTCAGATTTCTTGAATCCTCGGATCTCCTCCTGCTCGCCTCCCCACAAACGTTCAGCAGATCCCTTCCTCCCGGCAGATTCCTGAGTGGAGCGGCTTTGTCTACAAAATGGTGAGACAGAAAAGTAGCTTTTATTCCCAAGTTTTCTCATCCTGGATGAGGAGGGGGAAACTCTTCCCATCGCTAAAGCTGACTTTACTCTCTTCTGATGTCCAGATGTCGAGAAGTGTTGCTGTGCTCCTTCTGCTGGCCGTCGCTGTTTGTAACGGGGAGGTAAGTTCGGTTTAAACGGATTTAAACATAAAATGCGGTTTAAACATATATTTTTTAAACGTTTAAAGCAAATCTCGCTTGTCTTGAAACGTCTCGGCGCGAATGTGTCCGTCTCCACAACAGTAACACCGCAGCTTTGTCCACGGGAGGAGAAAACATCTGGAAATAATAATCTGTGGACCGACACAACGTGTTGCGATGAAAACCAGGCATTTAAAAGCGCATGTAGCCCAGTGTGAGTGGATTGTTACAGTATTGTCCTCCTAGGGATCCGTTGCGCCAGTGCTGTTGGCACTCTGCGCAATTATGAGCTTCATTCTGGAGACAGTCAGACGCACAGTTGAAATAAATGCCTCCAGCCCCCCCCCAACAGAAAAATAATTATTGATCTAGTTGTGCACAATATTAAGAAATTATGTGTAACGAGTCATAACTTTAAAAAGCATATAATGTAGAACAGATAAGCAAAAACAACCAAAAAAGAATGGGAAAAAAAAAAAGTAATCAAACCCTATATTTCAAGAAAACAGTTTAAAAGGATGTGGCAAAATTTTAAAAAGCAAAAAAAAAAAAAAAAAAAAAAAAGCAAAAACCTGCATTTCTTGTAAAAGTGGTGCAGAAAAAAAGAGGACAGTAAAATTGAAATACCTGAAAATGAGAAGTCATGACTGTAGATTTGTGGAGGAGTATTGTAATACAGTCCTTGTTTTTTGCTCAGACCCTGCTAACATCATTACTTTGCCTTAAGCAGTTGCATTTTTTGCTGCTCTGAGCAATATCCATGTAAAATTGCTTTTTACCTCTCAGTCCTGATTCTGAGCAGCCAGACACTCTTGATATGACATGTTTCTGTTGTGTAAGCTATATTTGAAATACATTTAAATGGATTCAATTCTCTGTATGGAAGCAGTGTTCTTGTCTCCGGTGACACCATGAACAACCATGTTTACTGAGGGGATTGTGGCAATGGGGAGCTAAGGTCATGATGGTGGTCATACATGCCTGTTAGTAATAGAATGAGTTAAATAAAGCATAAAGCTTCCTGGAGTATCAGCCAGCAGGTATTACATATTTGAACTAAATCACCTGTTATAACACATTCTGCAATGTTGGTGCAGAAATGATATATTGCGCAGCCATGACACAAATAATTCACTTTGATATATGTGAGCTGAAACAAACTCATTTTAAATCCTGCTGGACTACACAGACACACACATACACACACACACACACACATACACACACACACACACACACACACACACACACACACACACACACACACACACACACACACACACACACACACACACACACACTCATATCTTATGGTGGAGCTTTTAATTTACCAGACTACCGGAGTGACACGAGAGCGACAGACAGCTGTGAAAAGAAAAGAAGGAAGAATCTCCAAGTTGATGACCCCCTCATCGTCAACATTGGCTACAACTGGCAGCTGCTCAAATGGCAAAGTGTGTTTGGGTGACAATTTAATAGAGGCAGTGTGTTTGTCTGTGTACTCAGGGGCCGTGAGAATACTCACCTTATGGGCGTTGAGTCGCAGCGCTAAGTGGTCCAACTTCAAAGTAAACACAGAGATAATGTGCTGTTAGATTAGCTGGCCTTATGTCACAGATGGAAGACCACCTCCAATTTTCTGAACTCTGTGAGAAAAGGAATTTCAAAAAAATGTCAAAGTATTGCTTTAAGGAACAGAAACACAAGAGCGTGGTTGTTGATGGCCTTTTACCGTGACTGAACACAGCTGTTCAACACCTGGCTTTGTGTTTACACCTCTGCTGACCCGCACAACAGTTCAAGTCTAATTAGAGGATGGACTTTCAAATGCTGTAGCGATAACACATGTGAAGCACAAGATGCATCAATCGTCTGTCATTACTCCTTGGTATTCGTGTTCCTCTCTTACCTCTCGCTGTTGTTCTTCCCTTCACCCACCGGCTGGTGAAATGTGCTGTCGTTTGGCTTCATGAGCGTGATCTGTGAGGTATGGCATACTGAAGACGACACACACAGCTGAGTCTGTTGAGCGACTCCACCAGGTCAATGGGAAGGCATTAGAAAAATCTATTCTGCAGGTAATTACCCTGATAATATAAGGGCTGTTGTCTGGCTATGGGGCTTAAACTGGCATTCCACTGTGTTTTGTGGAGGAGGTCAACAAGTCAGAGCAAAGCTATCACAAGAGTGGATCAGATGAGCCTACAGGGTGTGTGAATGTCTTTAAATCTCTTAAAACATAGAGAAAGATAGACACCAGTCTGCTTCTGTTGTGCATGAATTGTGTTTGCTTTCTGATAAAGGAATCAAAATCTGGATGCTAACTCCTGATTTTTTATGGAAGACCGTGTCTGTGCATCCCGAGGTGGGAAATAGACAAGACAGTTCATCTTGTAAATAATTGCTGGGATGTTATTCAGGAGTTTCACATGCAAAGGAGGTCAAGATGCAGACTGAAGTCTGAAGAGTTTGCAGCCCTGGGAGAATGTGCACATTCTCCAGCATATAAACAGAGAGGAGTGATTACATTTCCATCTTCATGGCGTGTGATGTTATTGCATTATCAGCTATGGTGCCAGAGTGGAATGACACAGTGGCTAAAGACATTATCTGCTCTCGCTCTGGAGGAAGTGAGGCCAACAAATAAACAGCAAACAAGCTCTTCTTTCCTCCCAGACGGCCTGTAGCTGGTAAAGAAAAGAAGACTGGTTGAAGGAGGAGCAGGAAAACGAGAAAAAATCAGTTCTGTCATTAGAGGCGAGGGAATGACACGCCCCTCTCTGATTGGTTCGGCATGACAGTGACATTTCTCAATTTGTTTTTCTCTGCGCTAACACTCGTGAGCTTCTCTAGTGAATGACAGCGACGCACCAGCAATCTATTCACTGAACCATTCGCCTGCTGACCTCATCTTCAACATTTGATGACACCATCGTCTACCAGAGCTAAGATTGCAGCTGTGAATTGGAAGGTGGATTATTTTTACCCTTACTGAATATGGTAGATCCATCTGCTGGAGGGGGTAACAGAGTCCAACAGAGTGTTGTTTAATGTGACTCACGCTGTTTACTCATTCATTACACTATTCTACCCACTGATCACCGCTGTATGAAATCTCAAGCCATGGCGTAAAACTATTCCTCTTCATTTTGCTCCAGGCATGATATTAAATTTCAAAAAAAGTGTCATCATTAATGATTAGGAGAAGTTACCAGCCTTGCAAACAAAACATCCTATCTACAAATGGACATTTAGAACAATTTTGATCCAATTTGTTATAGACAACAGATGAGTTAGGGGGTGTGTCAGTGTCATTCAGAGCCAATCAGAGCCGAGTAGGGTGCGTTACGACTTCCCCATAGTAGGATAGACAAAGGTAGGCTGACTGACTGAGCCACAGGCTTTCAAGCTGCCTGCCATGTTGCCATGTTGATGCCTGTTCTCTTACATACAAGGTGGTCTAAAAATATCTGGCCAGGTGTAGGGAACATGAGGGGACGCTGTGTCCTCTGCAGGCCTGCTCTAATTACTGGAGCCCAGCATCCAGCCATGGATCCTGCACAGGGATTGTGGAGGGCAGTGAGACAGAGTGATGTAAAACAGAAAGGAGACAGAGCCACAGTCATGCAATTATAGCAGAAAAGATTGGGGGGAGGGGGGTTTGAGGTGAGGTAAGGCTTTCTATTTGGTGAGGGGGTTGAAAGAAAGACGTAGGGGTGTGTGCTGCATTTCATGTCCCTGCAGTGTGTAGTCTTCACTCTTGGCTTGGCATTAAAGCAGTCCTCATTTAGCTTAGCAGCTCCACTCGTGTCTTATCATTACCGGCACTCAACGCTCAAAGGCATCACACACATGAATAAACAGGCAAACAGCCACACACGGCAGTCAAAAGGTTGGTGTTTAAGAGATAATGTCTCACGCTACCTTACACCTACGTGCTAAAAGTTCAGTATGAGTGGGTTTGAGTCAAGGAAAGAGACGGGAAGACGCATTGTCAATAAAACGTGTGTGTCTACGTTGTTCAATTCATCCACATAACACAAACATCTCATAAATGGGCTCATTCACACGGTTGAACTCTAAAATGGTTTATGTGTCACTATATATCATACAGTATTGTTCCAGGTGTTTTATTACCCAAACCCCTACAGATGAAAACATTCCAGGGTCACAATAAAACGAAAACACAAAGTAGAAGAGGAAAAATGACCAAATAGACAGTGAGATAAAGTTATGATCAATAAGCATGACTTTATACACATGATAAATATTTTTGTTGTTGTAACTGAGTCTGTTGATTTTTAATCTTAAAATGATAAAAGGCCGTTTGATTCAGATCTCTCTGTGTCTAAGGTTTTCATCTTTGTAGAGCTCAATTTATCTGTGTCCACTGCATGAAAACAACACACAGTCGTCTACATAGACTGGACGTAGAAGACTGTTTGCATTTTTGCTCAAAATATATTGAGCAAAGAAGCTGTAGGTTTGTCATGGGTTCCCAGTAAACTGTGGGAATGAATGAGACACAAACGAGCCTCAGTTAGCCCTGATACTGGCCTCAGAGACGGAGCAAAGAGCAGGGAAACGGATCTCCCCATTCTCCTGGCCTGAGTTTTACCCGGGCCCTCCCTCTCTCCCTTCCTTTTCCCCCCTCTCCTTTCCTGCCAGCGGAAAAAAAAGTGCCCAGAACAGAGCAGGGTGGTGGGGCAGGGACAGGAGGGTGGGAGAAAAAGTTAGTCAAGACTTTTGAGAGAAAATTACAGGACCAGGAATTAGAGGGTAAAGTGTACGTTATATTGACAGAAATGACAGCATCAGTATTTTGTGCAGGAATGGATGAAGTTTGGATGGATGAAGACAGAACAGTCTTGTATGGGACTGACATGGTCAGGGGGGGGGACCAGGGACATTTTGGTCAACATGCCCCAGAGTAGGGAAGGCCAGGGTGGGGCTGTGTTTATAGCACTTTATGCTCTCCAGTGACGTTTTAACTGCTAGCAGATGTGGCTCTACCCAGACTGTGACTAATTTCTTGCCTTTACTTCAGCCTCTTGCTTACTTTGTCTAAATTTCTCTGTTTTGTTCTTTCTTTTCCTCCCTTCTTTGCTTTGTGCTTCTTTCTGTCCACCTTTTGTTTCTTGTTACATTCCAGCTCTTGAACGCTGGGACTGGTGGGTGTAAGTCCAGACTGGGATGACATCACCATCCTGTCCATTGGTGCATTCCATTCACACTGCATAAGATTTAGAAGAGAAGAGCGAAAAATAACAGGCAGCTCTGAAGAAACTGGTCTTTATTATAGCGCCCTTTTGTTCCTGCTGGTTTAAACTCAAATCTGGCCCCTCAGGGGGTATCTGAGACCACCCGCAGACAGCTCATGCTATCTCGACACCCTCAAATTAGACCAATTCTGGCCTCATTATTCCAAGGACATCATCAACACACAGAATGTGTCATTATGGTGATTTAATGTGTTTCTCAGTCGTCTCATTTCTGGAGGCTGAAGCACAGAGGAAATGATAGTCAACCTGATATGATATGATATGATATGTATGGACACATAAATGAATAAACTCAAAGGGAAGCATTGAGGGCAGATTCTACATCATATTGGAACGATTCAAAAGTAGACCCGATGGTGGTTTGTCATGTTCATCCCCTGTGAAATAAATTCCTTGAAGTAGAAATCCGTAGAAAATGGTGTAAGGACACTGCCTGGTAGAAGAGTGGTTCTCATTCTCCGTCAGCTGTGTTCCACTTCTCTGGTGAGGCCAGGTTAAACAGAGAGATTTGGGAGGGAGGTCTTGGACAGAAGTAGACGAGCTGCTTGGCTTGAGTTCTCCCTGTTGTTTTGGCTGCTGGCTGCGAGCCCACATTTCATGGAAGCTGACGAGGGTTGGAGAGCAGACAGAGAGGGAAGTGCTGGAGAGGGGGAGAGCAGGGGCACCTCTCTGACCTAAATACTAGGGAGATTTTGGCTCAAGATGAACTCTGTCAGACCCAAGCTGGGGCACAGCATAGCTTTGGAATGTAACCCCCTACCTCCTGATCCCGTCTCCTGTCTGCATCCCTCACCCTCACCTCTTTTACCCATCCAGTGTAGCTCGATAGATAGAGATCGTGAGGGTAAAGTTGCCTCGTTGTTCTCACATTTTTCAATCTATCTGTCCGTCTTAGACTCTGTGCTGCGACATGATGCGGGGAAATGGGAGTTTAGATATGAAATGACAACATTCAAGACTGGAAAAGAGGTGAAACAAATAGCATAGCATTGTTACAGCAAACTAATTCCACATGAGTTTCATTCCAAAATATTAACAGGAATATTTTACTTAGAAATATAAACCTATGAGTTGCCAAATTTCCTCTTTAATCATTCTGCAGAGACACACTAGCTCTTTAGGACTTTAAGCTTAACAAAACTAGGTTAGTTCAGCTTGTTTTGTATTTCATCAGTACAAGAAAAAGTATCTTCCAAAATTCCTTTTCTTCCTTTTAACAAAGCAACATGAGTTGAAATAAACTATAATACTTTTTTACTTTTCTGTAATCTTTGCTGCTCATAAATGTTAGCTAACAAAATCACTAATGTAGACAGATTAATGCCTTCAGGACACAGTTTGGAGTTTAGAGCAGACTGACTTGACTGCTTTATTCCTCAGCATCTTTGTTATAGCTCATTAATGACTTCAGAATTTTTTTTATATTTTTTTTTGTGGTAGGCTGCCAGAGAAAACATCTGAGCAGTTTTAAATTTCTGAAATCAGTCATTATTTTTGTTTTGCTTGATTTGGTTGTCATTATTTTGGCAGTATTCACCCTACTGCATAAAACAAAAAACACATTTAACATGATTAAATTGTTGTGTTTTTGCTCAGATTTTATAGATTTTGCTGTGACGAATCTGAGGGAAACAGATGGAAGTTTATATCATAAATAAACTGAGCAAAAACATTCATCTTTATCCCCCATGCTGTGATAATTTTGTTTAAATGTTTGAGCTTATCAAAAAGTGTACATTTTTCTCATAAAACATATATATTTATATTCATGCTATTAAAATGTTATATTCAGTGTTATAATCTTTGCATTTGCTGGTGGTTACATCCTGAATTCCATACCATAAATCAGCCCTGTAATAATTCCTCTATTATAATTAAGATTATCCTGCCTACATATTGTTTAGGTTGTTGTGGTGTCTGTGGCACAGAGGTTGTCTACTTCTCAGAAGGTTGTGGGTTCGATCCAAGCCTGTGCAGTCTACACCTTTCACATTGCGTCCAACATCACCATAAAGCACAACCACATCAGCATGCAAAGAGGCTCAAGCCAATGTGAAAGCAGTTAATACTGGTGTGTTACTGAGTAGCATTTTTATGAATTTCCATGTGTATAATCAACAGATCGAGCTGATTTAAATGAATATTGGTTATGAGAAGTTTAGCGTTTCTTATATTTTTTTCCATTGTGCTGTTTGTCATGGAAGGTATATTAGAGACAGTGTTTACAGTCCATAAATCAATGTTTTCTGTGCTAATGAGGGGCTAGGTGCATTATGGGAATAGGATTTGTGGTGGCTCTATTGTGACACCCACAGGAGAGAAGCATTGATTGGCCCTGTAGATCAATGATGCATCACATGGATACACACACACAAGCATGAAACAAACATAGAGCATTCACTTGAAGGTGGATAGGCTCCATTAGTCTGCTGTTCTGTGCACTAACCAATGAAAAGGACACGCTGATAGATGTGCTAATAGGGTTTTTATGTGTTATGTGCAGATGTAGCCTTGTTGTTGTGGTGCTCTGAGCACCCTCATCAGCTGTAGATAATCACGTTTTAATTTATTTAAATGAAGCAAGAAGACTTTGGCCTTTAACTTTCGTCTGCTTCGGTTGTCAAGGGAGAAAATAACTTCAAAAGTCAGCCTCTCCTCCATTATCCACACCAGCTACCTGTTTCTCTGTACTCAGACTCCCTGCTGAGGTTCCTCCTCTTACTCTTCCTCTCTCTGTTCATTCATGTTCCGCTGCAACCTCTGCACAGTTGGTCGTGGATCACTGGCATGTCTTTTGGTGATAGGGGCACAATACTGGGAATAATAGAGATAATGAAAGTGCTGCAGACTTAAAGGCAAAAACTATGCACACATGGTTTCATGAACTACCTCTTGAAGTATTTTGATCTCAAAATAAATAAAATAATTTTAATATTGCAGTGGGAGAGAAACTGCAGTAGTGAAATAAAAATGATCTTGCGAGTGGATGAAATGTGGACATATCAGTGCTTGACGTTTGACTCTGTAAATCTCTGTTGTGCTTTACCTGTCGCCAGACCCACACCCGCTCTAACTGTTTTTAAATGGGAAAGAAGGAAGTAAAGTCGCATTTGTCAGCTTTGATGAAAATATACGCTTCTGAAAAAAGCTGGCATTTTGGACAGGCTTCGTAAATATAAAGTTACTCGTTCTGAAGAGTTTAGGCTTTCAAAAAAAAAAAAATCCGAAACTAACATGATGGTAAGTCAGAACACTGTTCTGTTCTGCATTTGTCCTCCCCAATGGTTCAAATATATTTTGTACAGAGCTGAGAAATTCATCATTGTCAGGCATAACAGTTCTGAGAAGAACAATTAGCATCCGCTGATAAGCAATAATTAAATTAGAAAAGACAACTATTGTGCTATCAAGGAATCCATCATGTGCTTTGACATTCAGTTAACGTATATTTTGAGGGACAGGTGATCACAAATGTTAGCAACATAATTCCAAATCTGAACATTAGGTTAGGAGCATGGAAGGGTTAAATATGCAGATTGTCATTGTAAACATTATTATCTACAATATACACATTCATGATTATTAAAACAAAACTTAATCTGGTGCCTTACCGGTTCATTAACTAAAAAAATAGCAACACATTTAATTTCTAACATACAAACATTCAGTGAAACATCATTTCCTATAATTAGTTTACACTGAATCGCACCTCGCATGCTGGTGGCTCTTATCACCATAGTAACACAACAACAGCACTAATGGATTAATTTATTCATTCCAAATTGGAATTTCAAATTCCAACCCGTGGAATAATTTCTTGTATTATTTGTAATGTAGTGATGTGAATTCTATCTTAATATATGTTCAATATATGTGTGATCTAATAATATATACATTTTTTTTCAAGTGTTGCTTAACCATTTTAGAAAAAATGTTAGTTCACTGTTCGTCAAACCTGCTGTACGCTAACCATGTATAAGAAAAAACCTTCACAAAACATTCCATTGTGGCACTTTAGAAGGTTGGCAGGGTTTGCAGGGTTATTGATGCAACAAGCAAGCAGCCAAGTACCGGTAACTAAGTTCCAAGGAGAGACCATGTTTCAATGCATTTTGGTTGAAATGCAAAAATGTGATAAAAGCAAGCCATCCAAAGTGAGGAGATTATTATTATTGTGGAATTTTCCTCTGTTATCTTAAAGAACTCCAATATCTTTGTTTTGTGGGATCTAAATATGAAAGTTATTACTAGGATAGAAACTTGAGTTCCTTTTAAACATGTGACCGTATGTCTTTGAACAGGCTGGTAAGATTGACATGAGATTCTCGTCTATCATTGTCTGTACTCATGAGAGTTAAATAATTAAACGTCTACACTGATACTGACTATCTAACATGTTTTCTGATACAGTACTTACTAGCCAACAGATATTCTGAGAGTCCCTATCTAACATTTACGTTGATTCTCATGAGCTGACGTATGACTTCCTTGCTAATCTATTTGCTGATAGCTAACTGTAATATGTGCTGATACGACCAGCTCTTATTGACCAGCTAACATTTACAAGAAGATTTTATTGGTGTCGCTCTTGGATCAAGTGGTAACGATATGTCAAAGAAAAGAAACAGATATTTTCTGGAATTTTGTAAAAGCAATTATTAGGCACTATTTTGCTCCCTTCAAAATCATATTATACTTGCTCACTCTCCCAATTAGAATATTAATCTAAAGTGAAACCATCTGTCTCAGCTTTCCTGACTAGACCAGTCCTTTGCGATCTCGGTGTTTATTTTGTCTTACCTGCCATCTGTTGCTTCTCCTGTCATGAGACGTCTTTGTCATGAGTGAGTTTATGTGCTGGTAATGCAAAAAAAAGCATGAAGTTTTCCTTGATTTCATTGGTGGCTTGTTTAGAGATGTTGAATGCTGAGAATCTATGAAATGGCAATGAATTTCCAAAAACTTTTTTCGTGCAGAAGATTGTCTTTTGTATGACATTCCCCTTTTTGTGCAACGGAGTCCAATCACATGGATGTCTTGCCTAGCACTCACTCGCACCACACACACCTAGTCTCTTCTAGTATACAAAGCTTGTGTGGACTCACTTGAAGGTTTTTTTTAAATTTTTTTTTGCAATGAGAGATGTACTCAATAATGCCTGGTCTTACATCAAGATATCACCATTGACGACACATCCATTATATAATGGAGCATGTCCACACACTCCTGTTCATGGCAACAATGAAAGGCACATACAGGCGTGATTTATGGCACCGTAAGACAGCCCCAACACCCCGGAGAAATGAAGGTTGTAGTGTCATTTGCTTTGCCCACTGTTGTCTGTGTCGATCTTAAAATCCGAACATACCCCGCTGTGATCTCATTATGGGTTTGGCTCCATTTGCTTTTACTGATTGACACTTCTGTGATCTTGCCACAACAGGAACCCATTCATGCTCTCACCATAGCAACAATCCACTTGAATCAGCTGAAAAAAAGGGTGATGTACGTCCCTTTTAATTTGCAAAATGTCATGAAACCTTTGCTGGTTCTGCTCAGAGGGAGACAGACAGACTGAGCTCTACCGTTACACCGGATTAATTTCAGAGGTCCATCTATTATTCATGTCCTTATTGGTGGTTTCTACAGGTTTCAACAGGATTCCAGCCCATCTGTGTCTAACAAACTAAATTGTCCAACATGCTCTGAGCCAAAGGGATTGCTTTGAAGATTTTCCATGACCTCAACTTTAAGTGTGTGTGCATGGGAGTGTTTAAATCTTGCATAGAAGTCTCTCTCCTCTCAACACTGTGGGGTTAAAGCTGCTGCTCTGTGATACTTCCATGCAACTGCCTCCCCTCGTCATTTCCATCACGTCATATTTTATCATTACTGAGCTTATTAGATTTCGATCACAATGTCCCTGCTTTGTTTTTAACCTACATACCAGAACCTGAACTCATAAACACGCAGCAGCTTGGAATCCAGCTCACGTGTCCTGATGTACAGAAGGCCAGCGCTCCGTCTGCCTCTTACAGGAAACAGCAGCTTATGCTGGGTGGGGTGGGGGGGTAGTCTAGAGGAGAAAAATTTCATGGGTATGGGAGTATGGGAATTGGCCCAAAGGAAAACACAGCTCAGACTCCAGATGTGGAAACACCCTTCACAGACACAAACACCCACACACACACGCACGCACACACACACACGCACGCACGCACGCACGCACGCACACACACACACACACACACACACACACGTATATATACAAAGACACAAAGATAGAGAAGAGGGGCGTTAATAAGTGTCACAAAGCAGCACTTGGTTCCTTGTGATTAGCAGTTTTGTAACTTGTTGAACTTTTTCTTGGCTAGCCTGTTGGAAATATTCTATAATGAGCAAACAAAAGATCAAGTTACAAAGGGATGGAAATATCAACAACAGGAAATGAGAGTGAATAATTGTCTGTGGAAAAAAAAAAAGTTTTCAAGAAACACTACAAACAAAGAAGAAACAGGATTTTGGTGCTGGCAGTTTGGTTGTAGTCCAGTAGTCATAATCATTCCTGTCTTTATTCTTTGCTCCCACAGCTCTGTCACGGAAAATAATGCTGTTAGAAACATCCCAACTGTTTCAGTCTTCAGCATTGTCTTGTTAAATCAACATTATAGACTTTAGCTTCATGCTTTACCTTCTTTTGTAAATGGACTATGGTCAGCTTTCTCTTCTCGAGCCGAGGCTGGGAACTCCTGGTGAATGTTAGTGTGTCGTCACGCCTCAATAAACAGGCAGACTGTAAAAGATGGTGTCACAGAACAGGGATTAGGAAGCATTTATATAAACGGATGTGTTTTAAAAAATCATCCTAAAATATGCTTGGACTTTGTAGAATGAGGCCATATATAAAATTTCAAATGAGTCAGAAAAATAACAATAAAGATGTATGATCTTATTGGTAGCACAGAAGCACTATTAGTGAATAATTAATAATTTAGGTCTTAATCTGAATCATCACCAATCTTTAATCACCTCTGGGATACGCTTGGATCCATCTTTGGTGAAAATTTCATGCAAATCTGTCCACTAGTTTTTGTATCATTCTGCTAAAAGACAAGCAAACCAAACACATCACGTAATATGTACATAATATTTAATTTGATTAGATGAAATCTGTAGTATGTGAAAAAAATGTGACTGCAAAACAAAGGATATTTCACAATACATAGAATTTACGACAACTTTAAGTGATGACAATTATTCATCCACTGTTAGTGACTTGACGTTCTACTAAATATCTTGGACAGCTCTTAAGTACTTCATAGAAATGCTGGTGAGGAGCCAATAAACTAAATTAGTCCAGCCTAGTTTAAATGAATCAGGGAGTGGTTCAATAGTAAGGTAAATGACCATCATTTTTATTGTGTAATAATCTAATTGTAACATGTATTGATGTATTTTTATGCTTTATAAAACATTTATGTCTGAATTTTGGGGGGCTTGTGTATATGTTTTACACTGGATTTTACTGGTGCGTTTAATGAACTATGCATTAATGTCACCTTTTTCAAATAACAAAACCAAGACAGTGCGTGAACTCACATCTGTAACGTAGCTGATTTTATGGTTGTTTCCCCGATGGTGTGTGGTTTTCCCTGCTTTGCGGTCAGGTAAACTTGGTAGGATGCTGTGATGATTGGTTTGTTGATGGGTACAAAGCCAAGAGCAGCCAGAGTAGCCTTTTTGTCATATCTGGCTCTCTTCGCCTTGAATTCAGCAAGCACAGTGATTCGTGTACGTTCGGCAAAGGACAAGACAAAACACCGATATGTCGGTTGGGTTCGATCGAACCCTCGATCGAACCCAGGTTAAGAACCACTGTTCTTAGTATAGAATCTATATTCTCAAACCAGTGGAGAGTTACCAGTCTCTTTATATCAGTAACAGAGTCAATGGAGTTTATTTTTCCAGCACCATTCAGATACAAGGCACTTGAAGGTGCTTCACAGAGGCATAGAGCGAATTACAAATAGGACATTAAGAGCATAAAAAAGAAATAATATGTTAAGAGCATGTGAGACCAATAACAATGAAACATTGGAATGGAGCTGAATTGCAAACAAAAGAAGCTAAAATAAATACACAAACACAAAAAGGGAGGAGAGGTTATTCCAGGGGAAATGGATGAAGATGCATTTTTGAAGTTTTGTGAAAGATGTCGTAAACAATGACAGTAATACCTGCTTTAAATGAGCTAGTTTGAGCTGACCTAAGCTATCTCATTCTACAGTTTAGGAGAGTAGAAACTGAAAGATGCTTCAGCTTTCAGAGCATTAATTTTGATTGAACGTGCCTTTAATGTGAAAGCAGAATGGGCTTTTGATTCCACAGAGAACTAACGTACTGTATGTGTTTTGAAATGTGGAGGGTGTTGACCACATTGTGGTCTGTCACTAGCGGATAACAGCACAGCCTTGTGGTTGAAATCAATGGCCTGAAAATGCTTCATTTCTTTCAGGAGGTGCAGAGCAAGAGCAAAGTGTGTGCCAATGTGTTCTGTGGTGCTGGCAGAGAGTGTGCTGTTAATGAGAAGGGCCAGCCCAGCTGTCTGTGCATAGAGGTGAGTGTTGGATTTGCGGAAACCAATCGACATTACTTCTACACAAAATCGGGTGCAAATGTTTGTTTTTTTTCAAAAGGTTTTTGAGTTCAAACTTCTTTGTCCTCCTCTTTTCTCCCTCTCTCTGTACAGACGTGCAAACCACACAAAAGGTCAGTGTGTGGCAGCAACGGTAAGACCTACAGGAACCACTGCGAGCTCCACAGGGACGCTTGTCTGACTGGCCTGAAGATTCAGGTTGCCCACGATGGACACTGCCAGGGTACGAGCAGCAGAACACAATACAACCTCACCACAGGGCTCGTCATTAGCTTTTATCTTCCTCAAAAAATGGACTGCACCCATTGGGAATACACGTTTTTAAATATATATTCTACGGCTGCACAACATAGCTGGAATACGGTGTTCGGGCTCTGACCTCATCAGCGCCCTGCAGATATATCTATCCACAGATAAGGGTGAGGGATGAGCAGGCAGTAACATGTGTGGGGAGCAGCAGAGGCATTGACAGGCAGAGGGACAGATGGGGGGATTCTTGCAGCTAAATGCACCACGAAATTATGAGAGTTTGTAGATGACTGAGGGGAATGAGGCATGTCATATGTTCATATAGCAGTGGAGCTAGAGCTGACAGCATGAGCTAACTCACAGCTCCATGTATGACAATCGTCCTTCTCCTGCTCACTAGCTATCAACTGCTTTTCACACGATTTCTTTTAAAACACCATTAAAATAATCTCTAGGTGTGTTCAAGGCGTATAAGATATTATAGTTAATTATACGGGTATTTTTAAATCCTCTACACTCATTCAGAAATGTAATCACTACAGACTTTTAAAAATGTCATTCAAGCAATTTTATGCTAATTAATACCACTGGATTCTGCTTCCTTACTGCAATAATGTGATTCAGTGTGACAGCAGCACACATGCAGCTGGCAGCATTTTGTTGTCTGCATATCTGGGGCTTAAACTGTTTGTACCCCCCAAAAAATGAGGGTGTCTGCTGAATCTTAACACTGATCCAAAACCAATGCTTTCTAGTAGTGCATCCTAATTCCTTAGTATAGTGTAGGCGTTTCTAGCCACATCATTGCCCAGTGTGAAAGCTCTACAGTTAATTCTCAAAGCATAACTTTCTGACAACACTAAATCATGACGCAGGGCAGTTTTCCTCAAGGCGTATGTTCAAGTATTAGATTAAATTCTCACTAAATTGTGATCTGAAGCAGGTGAGGGTGAAAAGTTCAAGTAGATGTTTAGATACTAGCTGCAGCGAATTTCTATGATTACTGTGTGACTGAACTGTTGACCTGGAATGTGAGTTGACAGCATTGATAATAAACCATAAAAGGCTAGCCACACTGCTGGCCTTGACCTACAGTATCTATGTATGCATCTGTTTGTAGTGGTGTCTAAAGGGCTTTCTAATATTGTGCTGTGGCACACTGAACATTATGCAGAAAAGCCAGCCATTGAAATTGTTCTATATTCATATATAATAATTAATAGTTCAGGACTTTGACCAAGTGCACAGTTACAGCAAAGTTTGTATCTGTTATCCACATCAGTCAATTCTGTTTGATTCTTTTAACCTTACATTTTGTCTGATTTCTCATTTTTAATCTTTTGTAGAGAAGAAAACTGAGCAGGCAGCTGCCAGCCCAGGTGAGACTATTTAGACTCTTTAAAGTGTTCATAATCGTTCAAATGAGATGTTGAATATTTTGCGATTGAATTTATCAATAAATCTTACCTTTTTGAGATCAGAAAAAAAATCACAGTATACCAAATTACACAAATGAAACAAGAGATTGCTGTAAAACTTTTCACAATACAGTTAGGTTTTGTATGTAGATGTGCTTAGTAATTATTTTATAATTTAATGAAAAGCTATAATGAACCTGTTAACATTGATCTAAACTCAGAAGGACAGGGATCACTTGGGAAAGAGTTCACAAGATAAACAGACAGATAGTACTCTTTAGTTTACTTATTAAACCTGCTGACCTCTGGAAATGCTCCAATTGTTGCAGTGGTATGCTACGCTGCTGACCGCAATGAGCTGAGGAGCCGTGTGATCCAGTGGCTGCAGACTGAGGTGGTGCCAGATGGCTGGTTTGTCAAGGGATCCAACATGTCTGACATCCTGCTCAAATATTTTAAGGTGGGCTTCTCTGGTGCGCTGCACAAGTACTCAATAGAGCTTGATCTCCATTAAAACAAATATTGATGGTCCTTTGATTTGGTTCCAAAACAGTTTTCAGATTACCACATTTTTGTCTGGTGTTTCATACCATAAAATCATACTGTAAAATTTATTGAAGCGATTCTCAGTCATAGATGTCCAGCGATCACCTGGTATAGGGCCATCAAAAAACAAATCTATGTTGCACTTTTGGATCACGAGGGCCACGAGACGCCTAGTTGTAAAGCGTCAGACAGTTGACTAATGAGCACAAACAAGCAGAAGAAGACAGCTGCTAGACTGGAGCAGAAGTTTTGAATGGGCACGTAAAGCGAAAGTAATGTCGAGCCCACCAAAAAGCAAAATTTTTGTGCAGGTACAATCCTAACTTCATTAAGTAGTACTTTGTGAATGGGGGCAACGAGGAAGCGCAGAGGGCTCAGTGTTCAGTGTGTCGAGTGTTGGCCAACGCTGTTAAATTAAGCACTGAACTTGTCAGAACTGAAGCAGCATCTAGAAACTAAACATCCAACGCTCGTCGGAAGGCTGGTGGAATTTTTTAAGAGAACCAAAGAAAAAAGATCTCTTGTGTCTGACTGGCAGCAATAATTGGAAAGCAAGCTGGTGGCATAGTTTCAAAATCCACTCACCATAACGGAGGAGTTGGTTTTGCCGGTCCCTGTGGATACGTGCTGTTAGATAATTAGAGAAGCTTCAAAGACATTGTGAGTCACAGTATCCTGGACGTGGCCTCAGACAGACAGAATCAACTCCTTGAAAGAATAAAGCGTAGCCCATGTCTCTCCTCGCAACTAGATGAGTCCACTGATATCACCAGTGGTGCACTGCTAATGCTGGGACAGTAGTTTTCCTGAGGACATGCTGTTTTTGTTGAGAGCTACCAACATGAGCTGCGTCTCAGGAACATTCCCGATGCGTTGATAACTACTTCACATAGAACTCTCTAGACTGGCAGAACTGTGTTGGGGTGTACAGTGATGGTCGCAGCATCAATAACTCGTAGACGTAATGGTGTTATCAGGCAGGAACTGCATCGTGCACCAGAAGCTATCGATCAATTCACCTAAGCTGCATGTTTTTGGAGGTGGGAGGAAGCCGGAGAAAGCTACACACTGTGCCACATCATGTTGTTTGTCTGAATGATCTACCACAGCTTCCAAACCCTTTGAAAGAAACAGTATTATCATGAGGTGTATGCCTAAATGTGCTAATGAATGTAATTTTTGTGCTTCTAAATCCATTTCTGCCCTGGTGTCACTTCATAATGACACAAAATAACCATGAACAAAATCATTGAACAGAAGTTTTGTCATGACATCCAGTGTGCTGTAGACAGACTTTATCAGAGACATCGGTGACCTCACAAACACTGAAAGTGTGAAGTTGTATCTGTTGATGTCTCTGCAGTCGTACGACAACGGTGATTCTCAGTTGGACTCCTCAGAGCTGCTCAAGTTCATCCAGCACAACGAATCGGTCGTGGAGCTGCAGTCCTACGCAGACCAGGAGAGCAACAAGCTGCTCAGGTCAGTTCTATGCCCGTGCTTCCACGTACAGATCCATACCAATGGACTCTGGTGCTATTTTAAGGTACAGTGTAAAAGGTACAGTGTAAACAGTTGAACCAGATCTAGCCAGTGTAAACTTAACTGGAGGCCTCTTGTGGGAGCCCACAGCTCTGCCCACAGCTGTTCTTGGTCATTCTCTATGTTTTGACCTTGTCAGTGTTTTTAAATTGTTGTGTTTGTGTGTGTATGTGTGTGTTGGGGAAGAGCGGGGATGTTTTTTTGTGTAAACTGTTTTAATATTGTTTTTATGTAAAGCACTTTGGGCTACTTACTCTGTATGAATTCTGCTTCATAAATAATGTTTGATTCATTCTAATCCAAGCAAAGGAGATAATTTGCTGACTGAACAAATAACCTGATATATTATAATGACATAAAGTTCTGAGTGCTATTGGCCAACAAACCCACTGAACCCACCGCCACCCTTGGTCTGGAGATGATAAGCAAGAGATTAATTTGGGAGATTGATTAGGTTTGAAACAATTTTGTCCTGTACTGCCAGCATCAGGGAGGAGAACAGATTTGAACTTAATAATGCTGATTCAAATCGAGTCAAGTGTTTTTAACTACAAGAATAGTCAGATGATGGAAAAAAGGGAGATAATTGTGAATGAATGAGTGCCAGTCAGCTTCACACAGTATTATTTTCTCTAGCATTTTACTGACACTTTACAGAGAGGCCTTCATTTTTATTTTGTGTTTGTATGTATTGCTGTGCTTCCCAGGAGCCTGTGTGTAGATGCCCTCATTGAACTCTCCGATGAGAATGCTGACTGGAAGCTCAGTTTTGACGAGTTCCTCAACTGTCTGAAGCCTGGCTTCAACCCCCCAGAGAAGAGTGAGATTCAGATGATATTTCTATATTCATGCTAATGTGACATATGAATACACAGCAGTCGATAAAGAATATAGATGCGCTGAACTGAGTTTGGACCAACAAACGCTGAAAAAAAAAAAAATCCTCTGTTGGCTTGGTCAGCTGATTTTTTTGTGTATCTGGGATAAAGGGCACAGGAAGTGAAGAAAAACACTGCGAAAACACTGAAGGCTGGAGCTCCAACACACACACACACACACACACACACACACACACACACACACACACACACACACACACACACGCAGGCAGACACTGAGGCTGAAAGCATGTTAAAGGTTTTAATTAGTTGGATAAAAACAGGGACGACGGGTACAGGATAGAAAAGGAGAAATAACACGTGAAACTCAAAGAGCTCTGAGGAGCCAGAGAATAACTCCTGAAGGGTCCAACAACAAACTGCTGAGGACTGGTTGAGTGATCTGGTTATTGAACTGTGCAGGTCACTGATTTGTTCGGATAGTGTGAGCTGCAGGTGTGTGAACGTGGAAGCACGAGCCAAAAGTGGGTCAGCCCTGCACACCCTTAGACCACCAGGGATGAACAACACTGATAAAAAACAAGCAGGGGGGAGGAATAGCAGGAGAAACACACAAAACACCAATACTCGCAAGTCCGAACACCCAGTCTGGCTGGCTTTTTCAGATGAATGTTGTGTAGTTACTTGCTTATAGAAAGCAGTACTTTACTTTGAAGCTTGTGTGTATTAAAGTAATGACACACATCTCAAAGCATTTTGGAAATGTTTTGTATGTATTTATTTAATTTAATTTTTGACGCAAGTTTCCCAAAGTAGGCATTTTCAAATATGCTGACTCCTTACTAGTTAGCAAGGTGATATATGAATTATATGGTATTTTTAATCTTTGTCATCTGAAATTAGTTATAGTGCAGTCTCTGCATGCTATGATCCAAAGTTAGTAGGTTGTTTTGTGTTCTTCTGCAGAATGTGCCTTGGAGGATGAGACATATGAGGATGGAGCAGAGACCCAGGTGGAGTGTAACCGCTGTGTTTGTGCCTGTGGCAACTGGGTCTGCACTGCCATGACCTGCACCGGTAAGTTAAACAATCTGAAATTATATAAATGATCTCAGTGCTTAAAAGCTTGTACACATTACTGTGAATGCTCCGTGACTGTTTTTGATTATTTCACAATGGGTCCAGATAAAACGGCAGCTGTGGATGACTCAACAGACGTGGGAGCAGAGATGACTGAGGAGGAGTGGAATCTTCGTGTGGCTGAACTCAACAAGCACCAGGTACTCTATACAAAACTGTCTTGTCCAAAAAAATCATTTACCTCAGTAAGAGTCAGACGTTCCTCACAGAATCACCTCATCAAAATCACAGCCTTTCTTTTTTTGAAAAGCTGCTGAAGGGATTTTACTTGGATATTAGCTACATAAAATGTTACTGACATACGGCCCAACTTTCTGCTTTTACAATCCTTCAGCTTGTAATTGTCATTACTTTTATATTTTTTGGACTAGGAGCCTTTTGAAACAAAATGTTCAGCCAACACAAACATTTCACCGCTGTTTAGTGTTGACTGTGTACCAACCAAACGAAACTAGGTGATGGAGCATACAAGCAGCTTTATGGCTTGTAGCTCAAGAGATGGAAAAAATAAATCAAAGTCCTCAGTGTCAATGTCCAGATTTGATTTTCCGCTCCCAATTAAAAAGAGTTGGTTCACTCAGTAAAATATTAATGAAACACAACGTGTTCTTGTTCTAGTCGGTTTCCTCTTTACTTGATAACAGTACAAAGCAAATATTTTTAAAATCAGACCTGATTCTCTCTTTTTTTTTTGTAAACACATAATATTCTAACATGTATGTCAGAACGTGCACGAGAGTATCACGAGTGTGAAAGGGGCAATGTCTAAAGGCTCAGTCATTCAAAAGCAAAGAAGAGGACAGGTTCACCACACTGTGAGAATCTGCGAGAGCAAATATTCTGACCGCTTCCCAACATTAATCAATGAACAATTTCGAAGAATGTTATCAAATTGTGATCCCAATCCACAGTCATAGAGTCATAGAGTTTTTGACGACCTTACACCGCTGGGAACAAACAGGATAATTTACTATAATTTTACTTTAAACCTTGTTTTTACCGATCAAATTAACTTAAATGTGAAAAAAATAATTAAGCAATCCTGTTGCAGCATCAAAAGGAGTTATTGCATGGCTGATATTAATTTATCTCAAGTGATGTAATCTAAGTCGGTGTCAAGATGAGGCTGATGACCACATGTTTGAAAATGAAAAACAAATCTCTATTAATCAAAAAAAAGAAAAATATTGAAAAGAAAAAAATATTACCAAACTGTAAACCACTCTTCATCTCTGTTCAAGGCTAGGCTAGGCTACATTAGCTGCCACTAGCAACACTTCAAATCAATCAAATCTCAGACTAAACTGTAAGAAGTTGAGTTACATTGTTCATAGTGGCAGCATTGTCAAGATGATGTGTTTCTGCTGCATTGGGTTTGATTTATGCTACTACTAATGAAATGACTGAGACACAGTCATCAGTTTATACTCACTAATCTTTTTTTTTCCAAAATCTGTTTCTGGATTCAACAAACTTTACATAAATATGAATTTTATTCAAATCATTTCTCTTCACATTCTTAATCTCATACTTATTTTTTTGTTTTTTTTATGTAGACTTTGAATATATTTTGTCTAGAGCATGTATTATCACACCTTCATTGCCCATTTTGGTTGTTCTTTATATCTAAAACTATGAGTTGAAGGTGATTCTGAATGGTAGCCATCATTTCCACAGCATATATCCAAAACCACAGACACAACCCTAGCTTCAAAAAGGCGTGGAGGGTATGCTGCATAGGGGTGTGTTGGTTGTACAGTTTCTTTGTGGGCTTGGGGGATGGGTTGTCTTGAATAGGCTCTTGCTTTCGATTCTCCATCATGAGCGCAACATATTTTAGGAGTGTAATGCTGAATCAAATCAGAACCCAGTTATTCATTATCTGGTATTATCTAGTAAATTGACATGCCTCCAAAAATGGCTAAAAGAGGCTGGGTACTACTGCCAGTTCACTGGTAATTAAATGAATACTTGCTTATATGAGGATAACAAGGTAGAACTAGGGCTCTGGCTTGAGGCCATGGCTGAGTCAGCAAGGTCATGTACTCTGTACTCCAGAAAGGCAGCCCATAATAGACTGCAAACAAATGAGGCTCTGTAGGTTCAAGTTCTTTGTACCAAGCTGAATGCTTCAGTGATGGGGACCTTGCTTCCAAATGCAACATGGCTGTTAATGAATAAAGCATTCATAAATATTACACGTGTAATTTCAAAAATAATGACTTAAACATGCCTTTTCAAATAAGTACTTGTATTTTTATTAATGTTGTGCAATATTCTTTCTTCTGTGTCTCGCTGTCTCTATTGCCTAACTATAGGAAACAGTTGAGAAGATGAAGAGCAGTACAAAAGAGGCCTAAACAAAGATGCAATGAAGGAGAGGATGTGCGTCGTCACCCTTCCTCCATACTTGATTTACCGTGCGGCCATGTGTTGTTATTAAACTGATTTTTTTCCATGTTTCTCTACTATGTTAATTATTGTACTTTTTTTAAAAACGTTGTCCAGTTGCAAAGTGTTTGTGTTGTAGTTTGTTAGGTTCAGGGACAAACCCTCATGTTCAGTATTGTTGTGTTTGACTGTATTACTACGCTTCTTCACGCGCCCTGAGGATATTTTTACTACAATCATTCTAGTTTTACAGTTACTCTCAACAGAATATGGAAGTCAGTTTGTGAAGCTGAGGTGAGAAGCTACCAATGATTTTTTCACCATTTTGAGCTGCGGCAGTGAGTCACTACTGGACCACTTCTCTCTATTCTGTCTTGTTTTCTTCAGTTTATCACAAGCTTGAAATTTGTTTATATCTGACTGCTAGAATAGGCATTTTTTACAAATGTGTTTAGCTCTACTTACAGTATGTTATTGGCCTGATTTTGACCGTAAACCTTTCCCATGTTATGCTCAGTTAAGTCTTTCTGCTGCTTTTCACATTTACACAGACATAGCAGCTGTTCTGTCACTGTTGCGCAGCACAAAAGCACCCAGGTGAGACCTAATCTGAATATAGCATGGTGAATACTGAAACCAAAGTCTTGATTTTTTGAATGATGTACAGAACTCTCCAGGTGAAGCATTGCGCTGGACCCAGCAACAACACTATACCTGTACTTTCACAATCACCCTTGTCAGAAGGACTAGCCTCAGTGTCATCTAAAGTAGCTTAGATGCATCAATAAATTGGTGCATATAAAGAGTGCGTGTGTGTTTATGTGTGTGACTGTTTTAATGTGTGTGATATTGAATTGTTATGCTGAGAGTAGTTTGGTTTGTTAAATGTCTTTATTTGTTAAAATCCTGTATCAGAATTGGGAGGTAAGAATAAAAAACAGTGCCTTAAACCTGCAAACAGTATAGTTCTCTACCTTTGCTTGCTATAATACGACATGACATAAAACGAATGAGTGAGCTTTGCTGAAGTTTAGCGGTAGTGCTTTGGAATGCTGTTCCTGATCTGTCAGTGTGAAAGTTGCATTTCTAGGTGACGTTTAACCTTTATATTCCACTAAAAGTGCAGAGACTGTAAGGAATATAGACTCTGGAATATGCCAATAAAGCCCATACACCACCACAAAGCTTTGCCACTGTGTACAAATGTGTGCTTTGATTTCCAGATTTTCAATTTCAATTCAATTCCAAATGTTGTGAGTACAGTTTTTAATGAGACAATTATATGTACCGAGTTTAAAGAAAATTCTGAATTAAAAAGGAATACATAAAGGTGCTCTGTCATCAAAAAAGTACAATGCACATGGGACTTGTTACTTCATTATTGGGCTGTTTCTCCCACCATGTAGTTTGGAATCCATCTTTTTTTGCCATTCACAAGGCTACACAGGTACATTATTTAATATATATTACAATTGTGCTATCACTCATCCTGATTTTTAATTATTTTTTAGCTCATATTCATGAGGGGAGGGCTTTGACGTATACCTCTGGACATTAATGTGACCCATGGCCCAAATTCAGTAAAACATTTGTTCTTAAATTTCTTTTTGCTGTTTACTACTCTTACATTGTTCTAACTATTCCAGCTGGTCTCTAACGAAATATTTATTAAATATGGATAAAAAGATGCATCACTTTATTTTCCCCGTTACATATTTTTATGTCCTCTGAGGATCAAAATAGAGGCTGAACCCTGCTCAATAAACCCATTTGAGATGATGTTGTGATTTTTGATTCTAGGCTACATAATTAAATTTGAATTTTGATCTAATTTGCGTTATTGTGACAGATTTGCCTGCTGGCGCTAAAATGTGTGTTCAGCTTTTTAAAGGAATGTAAATCTATGTTTAGGGGCCACAATTAACACGTCCAGTGATTTCCCACCTCTACAGGTGTAATTTCCATGAATTTAAATGTTCAGAATAAAACTGCGACAGTTATTAGGATATATCTGAATATAGTGGGAGGAATCCAATCAGCTCATATTTCTCATTCTGTACACGTCTAAATCAGTGGAGTATTGCATAATGTAACAGTACATGTGTGTTGCATAATGGCATAAAGTGGGCATTTGGACTGATGGGTCACTGGACCGTTCCGGCGTCGTTATAGGACTTTACACGTGTAATTACACCTTACAGCGTCATTTAACACGTCAATTCAGCGCTATAAAACTGTTAAAACCATGAATTAATACGAGGTGATATGATTGATGGGCGACTGACCAATCAAATGATGTGTAGGCGGGGTTTGTGGCGGAAATTAACCAATCCGTAAACGTGAAAGTTTAAAGAAGGGAGCACAGAGTAGGGTGTGATGACTTCGCCTTCTGTGACGTGAGGGTTCAAGAGCTTCTTCTCGGTCGGCGACCTAGATAATTAGAGATGTGGTTAAATGTTTCGGATGAGCACATAGAAAACTTTTCTTTTTCCATGTCGGAAAAGTGCTTGAGCTAACTCTCGCTTTCCAGGGGGCTTCATCCACCCTTCTGAAGGACTTGGTTTAGTTTTATTTCACGGTAAAAAGCCTTTAAAATGGAGATGCACGAAGGGGCGGTAGCGGCTAGCGACACTGTGCTGGACTTCTCCCGTTTGAGCCTGAACACGTTTAGCATGGACAACGTTAGCGACGAGAGGAAAAGGGACGCCAAACAACTTTACTTGAACTACAACCGCTTGACGACGCTCCCCTCGTCTATCAGCCTGTTCTACAACCTGGAGTTCCTGGACATCAGCAACAACGGACTGTCGTCCATCTGCGAGGGCATTAGCCGACTCCCCAGGCTGAAAGCCCTGATAGCCAAAAACAACCGGCTGGACGAGTTCTCTCTGCCCAAAGAGTTCGGCTCGCTGCAGCTGGAGGTGCTGAACTTCAGCGGCAACCGCTTCGAGGAAATCCCGCTTCAGTGTACCAAGCTGCTGCGCCTGCAGTCGCTTTCACTCGGTGGGAACAGGTTGAGAAGTATACCTGCTGAAATAGAGAATTTAACCAGGTATGTTAACGCGTTACCCTGACAACCATTAGTCTAGTTCCTTTAGCTAGCCGGCTGGTGCTTCTGTAAATTTTAGCTTTATTGCTAAAAACACTGAACAACAATACAAATGACTGTTCGATCCAGAGTCTACTATTATGTCACAGCTGGAGAGCGAGGACTGTGTTATTGGAGTAATCTGTCATCTGTATCCAGATTACAGCCTGGATTAGGACATCAGAGGATAGTTTCCATTAGCAGTGTAGTTATGGTGCTGCGTAATTCACTACTGGTGCAATGTGGTCATAAACCAGACTACCTTGATGGATTAATTATCAAATGAGTGAAATAAGTGTTGAAATCATTTCATGCGTGGCAAATGGAAGCGGTGCTAGTGGTTACGGAGTATCCTGTTCAACTGGAATTATTTAATTCATCCATTTAAGAGCACAAAAGCCACACGTTTCCTGTTTCCAAAGTACAAATGAGTTTGGGGATAACCTACCAAAATTAGAATATGCTTAAAACACATTTTAAGAGAGTTTGCAGAACTGGTTTGTTTGCAATAGACAGTAAACCTCATTACAATATTTATTACTTCTCTAACCATGCTTGAGAAAGTTTGTCCAACAACATATGTTGTGTGCAAATTTCGAATTCAAATACCGGTACTTTTTGACTGTCATTTCTGTCAACTACTGATGACTTCTCAAGATTTCATTTTATCTCTCGCCCTGTCATTCGTGGAGGGAGATAAGAGATTACATTTTTAATACAGGATTACAGTACTGTACTTGTAATCACATAGTTCACTGATTTCCATTGTGAAGATTTACTGCAAGTCTGTGTCTTGTTTAATGGTATATTGAATTTGAATGTGACCTGATTGGCTAGAAAGTTTATATATATAATACTTCAAATGATTAATCATGATACAAAATTCAATAAAATATTATTTAAAAAGGTTATGGAGGATTAACATGTCAAAATGAACATGAGAACCTAGACAAATCTTTTTTTCTTTTTTTTTGAAGAGATTATCAAGCCAGTCACTTTAACCTTTGAAATTAACAGGAACAAGACAGTTATGAGATAAGGTCTATCTCATTGTTTAGTTTACCAGGAGCCACTGACGGGACCCAGACCAAACCTCCAAGCCTGGTTTCATTAATTTACTGTAAAAAAACATTTTGATATTGTTTGACTGCTTCTACCTGTACTTACGTCACCGTTAAAATTATGACAAATGTTAAGAACATTTCTTGGCGCTATTATGGAAATTATTTTTGGGTCGTTATCTTTTACATTTATTTAGCCTAAAACAGGAGTTTGTCTCACACTTTTGTTTCTTCTTTCACATGGGACCTGTCTCATGAGAACCAACAATTGTGTGATTATAATAGTCTCTCCATTATGAGGAAAAAAGACAAAGAATATAATTTGAATGAGATTGCTTACACTTCAATATCATTTTTTAAATGTCTGTGAATATTTAGAAATTAAACTTCATGTTATTATCTATTGTTATAATGACTAAGAAAAAACACTACATTTTCCAGTAAAGATTTGGTGTCTTGTCCCAGCTAACCCTTCTCAGGATCTGTTGGGTGATTTGTGTCACTGGGTTGATTGAGAGCACAGAGCTGAACTGAATGACTGGGTTCTTGTCACAGAGTGTGCTCGGTGCTCAGACACCAAGGATGGTGTAATGGTTTCCTGTCCAGCAGTCGCTGTGTCATCAGTTCCAGCTAGCAGATGGCCTGAAGGCTTACTTTTGCTGACCAGCAATCTATTTCACTTTCCCTGTCTCTCTCTCACTCTCCTGTGCACCCCATAAATCCATTAACCTACCAAGGTCTTTGTGTCTTTATACAAAAAGCACACACATTTTTCTGGTTGTTGCAAGTGTACTTTAATGCAGATGTAAATGGATCAGTATGCAAAGAGGTAGTGAATGCATCGTCTTTGACCACTGATGTGTCTTGTGAGTAGGTAATGCATAAATGTGAGTCTAGTAAGAAAAAGGTCCCCCTAATCTCACCCTATTTTTTACATTTTATTATTTTTCTACCTCAAGTTTGCGTTGTTGATTTTTTTTAAATTATGGACTCACAATCAGTAAAGACTGAACTTGAAATCCTAAATATAGTCATTGGTAAATTTAAACTCTGACTTGATGTAGTAATGTAATGTTTGTTTTTACTATAGATGCTGTTTCTAAGTGTTAGTGAACAGTTGTCAGCTGTGGTGTGTCCTACAGTAAAATTTTCCAAAATCATATTTAGTTGTTAATTATTTCACTTGTATTTATGTTAACAATTTTCATGTGATGATTGTAAATTAAATTGAATTTGTGAAAAAACCCCAAAAACAATTTAATATACCTACCCTTTTTTAAATTTTGTGACCAGCACCAAAAACAGTTTCAGACTTTCTTGTGTTGTATTTGAATGTGAATCCACAGTGGATTGAAGCAGAGCAAATGAAAACAGACTTTTCCTCTCTTTTTCCTGTCAGTCTAGAGCTGTTGTATCTTGGTGGGAACCTAATCACAGCCATTCCTCCAGAAGTGGCTAACCTGCCCTACCTCAGCTACCTGGTCTTATGTGACAACCGCATCCAAAGTGTTCCCCCACAACTCACCAGGTATCTGTACACACACCAGTGTACTATCCATTAAAATATCTAAAGAGATTACATAGCCGTTGCTTTAAAAGCTGGTTATTGAATATTTCCGTGGTTGTGTTTTTGGTAGGTAACCTTTAAAATCACCTTTCTCACTCCAGGCTCCACTCTCTGAGATCCCTAAGCCTCCACAACAACTTGCTCACCTACCTGCCAAGGGAGATCCTCTGTCTGGTGCACTTGCAGGAGCTCAGTCTCCGTGGTAATCCATTGGTGGTGCGCTTTGTCAAGGAGATGACCTATGACCCCCCATCGCTGCTAGAGTTGGCAGGACGCACAGTTAAAAGTCGAAATATTCCTTACTACCCCCAAGACCTACCCTTAAACCTGCTGCGGTACCTGGATCTGGCCAGCAAGTGCCCCAACCCTAAGTGTGCTGGTAAGACGCTTGTTTTTAAAATAGTATTTTATGTGATAAACAAACGTAATTATGTCCATTTAAGACCAATACAAGCCGCTGATCGACCACTTGGTTTTATTTTTCTTTTCTACAGGCGTCTACTTTGATTCATGTGTACGCCAAATCAAGTTTGTGGACTTCTGTGGAAAGTACCGGCTACCGCTCATGCACTACCTGTGCTCCCCGGAGTGCACTTCCCCCTGTAGCTCCAACCCACAGAGCGATGCAGAGTCGGAGGATGAGAGTAGCGTTCCTGCTGACCGCCTGCAGAGAGTGCTTCTGGGGTAGCTCATCATGGAGGAGTCTCTGACCATTTGAACAAACTTAGTTTAGTCTGATGGATTTGTATACAACTACACATCATCGTAGGCACACACACAACACTATCTCTTTTTACACAGGGTTCAATCACAATGAGGACTCCGTCTATTTTACATACCGAACAGACCAAGTGTGGCATTTTACGTTGATTTGTGTTTTGCTTTGAGCAATGCTTTTTTGACAATCAGGTAAGAGCAGCAGTCTTCCTACTTCTGTGATATGGAGGGCAAGGAGCATCTCATGCTGTCACCCCAGTTAAAAAGACAAGCTGCTAACTTGCTAACTACTACCAGTCGCCTTTTGAATCCTCCAGTTAAAGGTCGCCAAAACTTCGCACCAATTTCCTGTCATGTCCTGCTGCCTTTATTACGGGAGCATTTACTTAGATGTCTAATTCCTCTCCATATCCAAGAATATTCCATCATAGCATTCATACAGAATAGTGGGAATGAAGACACGCTACTCCCACCTGAAACAGACTGTGTGAAAAGGGCTATTGATACTGTGGCTGTATCAAATACACCCACTTGACATGACAAAAAAGAAAACATTACTGTTCCAATGCAACCCTGCATGTCAGGTTAGTTCTCAAGGACCTTGTTGAAGTCCTATTCCCATGGTTGAACACTAGAGGGCAGTAAAATTCAGTGAGACTGAAGGTGCTGCGTACTTTATTTCATATGGTACTTGAGACTATTTAGTAGCAAAAGCTTATTGTATCACCTAATCCTTAACTTTACATATCAACAATGTAGTTTATATCTGTCTGCTAATGACACTACAAGCTGTTAATACCCACAAGGGAAACAGGACTGCTTTCTAAATACATGAGTCTGATATGTGACAACTTTGCTTACACTGTGTTTGTCCTGCTGAACAAAGGTCAGACCTGTCTGACACAACACTGAAAAATCAAAATATGTCTGGGTTTTTTTTTTCATTGTACGTTTAGCCTTGAATCATTTTGCTTTGATGGTTTAACATTCTCAGATTAACCCAAAATATGGGTTTTGTGAGTAAGTACAAAAAAAATTCTGAACACACAGGAAGTGGATTTGTAGAAGGATAAGGGAAGCAATCCCAATGCTAGCACAAAAACGATACATGTTCAGGTAAACGTGCAGCAGCCTTCACACCGCTGCTGAGGGCTGTCTGTTCACCAAACATAGGAATGCAAATGTGTATGTGTGTAATGGGAGCTCACAGCATTTTGAGTTCCTGGTTACATCGGTGCTTGTTTGGGAAACTTAGATTTTACAGCCTTCCTGTCTGATGGTGTCTCACTGTTGGCTTCACCTTAGACACAAGGTAAGCTAAAACAGTAGGTTTCTCCTATGTTACAATAACATCTACACTAAATCATTCAAGTGCCTTAGTAATGATGACTTCTTAGGGGGAAACAATGTACAAAGGAATGTGATATATCTACCCCTGCAATGTGATAATGTTAATATTATTAATTTTAAACTCATTTAAGTGAATTTGTACTTATCAGTCCACAGTAAACTGAAAAAATAACTTTTGTATGTGTTTTGAATTTTTTTTCCAAAAGTATTTAAATGACTTGCAGAATAGATGAGGAGCAAATATACTGAGATATATTAATTGTATGCACATGTATCCCATTCAGCTAAGGTAGGCAGGCTGTACCTCGGACAATAATAAAGACTGATTGTAACATCAGAGTTCTTTTTTTTTTTGCGGCCTTTTATGATTTTATTAAAGTGTTTATATTTAGTTGATGTAACTAATGTATTGTGCACATTATTGAAAGAACATTTATTTCTGTGTTGCATAAAGTCAGCTGGACTTAAGGAAAAACTTGAAGATGTTTCTCCTCCCATCACAGGTTTTTACAGTTCTGAACTGCTTCAGTTCCAGGTATTTCATCTAACATTAACCTAATCCAGGTTAGTGTTAGAATCACTAACCTAATTCCACACAGATCTACCACGACCTGGATCATTGAGGATCTTAAGACATTTAGAGCTTGCTCAATTAAAACAATGTACTAAGGTAACAGTTATGCACAACAACATGGCTCTTTTATATCATATGAAAGTGACCTGCACTTTCTTCTTCATTTTAACAATCGTCTATTTATTCAGTAACAACTACGTAAAGTTTATAAATTACTCGGAACAACAACTTGGAGACGGAACATTTTATGCTATTGGCAATTTTTGTGTCCATCATTGATGACAGCAGTAATCCTCTTCCTGTCACAAACTCCAGATGTCATTCTGGAAGATGGCGGTCCACTTCTTTCAAAGCTGCTTCTAAGCGTTGTCCAGGCTCTGGTGATCTGTTCAGTAAAACTCTTCATGATTTAGATGGTTATTTTTTTGCGGAGTAGAGGTCTTTTATGGATGCAGACGATTGGTAATAATTTAAGTGATATTTATATATAAAATAAAATAATACCAGCAAGTGTTATTGGTGGCTGGTTAAAAACTGTTTCCTGGATCCTGAACGTTGATCCTGATTAACTGGATGAAGACATTTTGGTAATTTCTTGACAAGTTTTTTTTTCAGGCACCAGACAATTCACAAAATCCTAATCAAATCACTTCATTTTGGGAATGATTAATCACAAAACCCACCCTCCATATAGACTTCCAACCCGTTCTAAAACCAACAAAATGTTTTGTCAAATTGGGACAAAAAAACTGGTGCATCTTGACTGTTCATAGAATTTGTTTTTGTGCACTGAAGGTTGAAATGTAGCCTTTGTGCATGTGTTTGCATGGTCCTATCCAATCATTTTATTAGCTTGAATGTGTCTGGGTTTAATTTGCATATGAAGGTGAGGTCGTCGTGGAGGACAAATACTGGGAGCCCTTTCCTTTAACCCAGAAATAAAAGGTGCCAACACAAGCGCATTGCGCCTTGCACAATTTGCCAATCTTTGAATATCATCTGCCAAGAACTACAATCCACCTTGCTTCTCCTCTGTTCCTCATTCAGTTTCTTTTCACTTCATGGTTTCTATGAGACAAGCTGGCAAAAAATTATGTTTTGAGTTTCAAGCATTTTGTGTATTTGACCGGTCTTTGACCAGGTCACTGCTGGGGTCCAGTGTTTCTGGAGGGCCTTTGAAATGTGCATACAAGACTTCCAACAGCAGGCACCTAACAAGCACATTATGTGGTGTTACATTACACATAATGCTTGGGTGCCCATCAGCTGTCACACATGCACACGGAAGGATTCTATCACAAATGGGACCTGAAACGCCACTCTGATGTAACCGTGTTGAACTAGGAGCGCTGTGACTTGTAAATGAGGACAAGCTGTCACCTCTGTCGTAAATTAACTTCAGTTGAGTCAGGACATAAATCAAGTCTTGAATCTGGACCCTGAAATTAAGATTCCAGGTGAGATTGATGTTGTGTCATCTTTTACTCATCTGCAATGGTACCAGGTAACTATTTAAATCTTGCTTTTTTTGGCTACTGAATTTTGATTGCGCCAGTTATGTGATCTGTGACCGCAAACAATGCTTATAGTATTACAGCAGATCACAGACAAAAGTGCTTTGACATATGGGAATTTTGTTTCTGTAATCCTCGTTGCCCTCAGTCAGAGGCCTGCCAGCTCACAGTAGAGCCAGTGTGTGTTAACATGCATGCCCGACCTTTCACACAACAAGTTTAAAATGTACACTCAGCTGAGCCTTTGCACTCGACAGCCACACGCTGCAGATACCTACCAAACAATTAGATGTTGTCTTTGGAGTTCCACTAATCCCACAGGGAGAAAGTCAGATTAAAGTTCAAAGAAGGAGGGGGTTTGAGGAAAAGAAAAAAGTTGGGTGAATAGTCAAGCTTAAGTAAAATATTTACCTCTCTATGGTGCATTATTAAAAATTTTTGTTTCTCCATAAGATTTTTTTTGTAGCATGTTGTTATAAAATTATAATGTTCCTCCTCGTTGCAGAATGAAGGAGGGAAGAAGCCTGTAAGTGTAACTAAGTGAAAGATGGGACAGTTTAAAAGATTTCTGTCCGCCAGTTTCATGAAATCTAGCAATAGCACAGAGACAGAGAGGAAATGCTGGGAAAGAAAGAGTCTGATGTTGACCTGAGATCCTGCAGTTCAGGAATCCGGTGTTGAGGTGAATCATGACGTCTGTAACAATTTTAAACGAAAATGTGAATTTTCAAGTCTTAACAGGGCTTTGTACTGGTATCTTATATTCCCCAGCTCTACCAGTAGTTTTAATTCCATCACTTTGTTCTGTCGTCGTGAGGATGAAAACACCTACATGTTGAGAGAGTTATCCAAACCAATGATGAAAGTGGATCCTGAGTTAAGCTTTCTGTTTTGATCATACTGCTGTTGAAAGCTCTGAAAGAGGATTGTGAGTTGAAATTGAGTACAAGCCCTCCTTATGATTTATGTACTGTAAAACATTAGAAACAGGAGACACTTCTAACCGCTGCACACTCTGCTGCCTCAGTACAAAAGCAATTTTTATAAAACAAACCACCTCCCAACTGGAAACAGCAGACAGAGTTAGCTGCTTGCTAATGAACATGGTGGAGGATTCAGCAGCCCTACAGCCAGATTTTTCCCTTAGATGTTTGCAGAGATTAAAAAAAAAACTCAAATGAGAGGGAGTGGTTTTCAAATGGACACAAATGACTGCAAATAAAAGACTATGCATTCGTGATGGCACTGTTGTGTCTGCGGTTACTTGCACAGCCTCTGAAGTGGTCAAAAGTACAGTGTTAAGAAAAGTTTTGTTTGTTCTAAATCCTGACATCCTTTATTAACCTGCATAAGAGTCCACCAACACCCTGTAAACCAGTCTAAACTCAATCTCAGAGTCACCTCAGACATTATCTGACATCTTCACTTCAACTTCATGGCGATTTTTAAAAAGAAAGTGAGTAGATTGATTGTCTTCCACCCCATTTATCATGATCACCATCCTCAGCAGAAACACTGAAGTCTGCTGGGAGGGGGTACTGATCCAGACCTGCTAATCCAGTCTCGTAGCGGACACAGCAGGCAGGAGAAGCTACAACGTTCCAGAGAGGGATTTGTCTCTGGGGAAGTGAGAAGGCAAACCTGGGCATGTCACAGGGGAGTGTCCAGCCTCACTGAGGACATGAGCTGGTGCTGCTTGACACACAAAAATACCTGAACACCCACACAGCTTTAAACACTAGAAAATGATGCGACTCACAGACACTGTGATCAGACGTTGAATCACAGATGCAGATGCGTCCGCATCAGGAAACAGCGGTGTGGCCTGTCAGGACAGTTCAACAGGAAACAGTACGTCACGTGGTTCAAAAGCTTTGCATGGTATTTATTTTCATTGGTGGACTTCCAGCTGATACATACAGTCTGGTCCATAAATATTGGGAAATCCACACAATCATTTTAACTGTACACACCACCACAATGGATTTGAAATGAAATGAACAAGATGTGCTTCGACTGCAGACTTTCACCTTTAATATGTGTCTCCAACTGTTTAAGGGAACAAAAGTAATCAATTCAAAACCCATTTAATTGACAGGTGAGACTATTTCCTTATTTCCTTCATCAATTCAACAGGTAAGAGGTCTGAAGTTGATTCAAGGTGTAACATTTGCATTTGGAATCTGTTGCTGTCAACTATCCATATGAGATCCAAAGAGCTGTCACTATCAGTGAAGCAAGCCATCATTAGGTGAAAAAAATCGAAGCAAAGCCATTAGAGAGATGGCAAACACACAAGGTGTGGCCAAAGCAAGTGTTTGGAATATTCTTATTAAAAAGAAGAAGACACTGGTGAACTCAGCAACACGAAAAAATCCGGAAGACCACAGAAAGCATCTCCAGTGGGTGACAGAAGAATTCTTTCCTTGGGGAAGAAAAACCCCAATATAGTTGGCCAGATTAAGAATACTCTCCAGGAAGTAGGTGTGTGTGTGTGTGTGTGTGTGTGTGTGTGTGTGTGTGTGTGTGTGTGTGTGTGTGTGTGTGTGTGTGTGTGTGTGTGTGTGTGTGTGTGTGTGTGTGTCAAACTCAACAATCAAAACTAGACTTCAGGGTTCACCACATGATCTAAACCATTGGTGAGCCTCAAAAACAGGAAGACCAGATTAGAGTTTGGTAACCAACATTTAAAAAAACCTCACAGCTCTGGAACAACAGCCTATATGAGCAGATGAGACAAAAATCAACCTGTACCTGAGTGATGGAAAGAGAAAAGTATGGAGAAGGAAAGGAACTGATGATCCAACAATATCCACCTTATCAGTGAAGCATGGTGGTCGTACCGTGGGCAGCTTTGGCTGCCAGTGGAGCTGGTTCCCTTTTCAGTGATGATGTTACTGCTGACCAAAATAATTTCACCTGAAGTGTTTCAGGTAATATTATCTGTTCATATTTAGCACAATGCTTCAGAACTTGTTGGATGTTGATTCCAAGCATACAGCAAAAAATGGATAATGATTCCAAGCATACAGCAAAAGCAACCACAGTTAAAGCAAGTAAGTGGAAAGTTATACATTGTCCACGTCAATCGCCTGACCTGAATCTGATTGAGTGTTTACTGGCTGCTGAGGACAAGACTGAGGGGAAAACACCTACAAAACAAACAAGAACCAAACACCTGGTAGAGTTAAAATGTGAAAGTTTGATTGTTTAGTTGGTCCCTTAAAAAGTGGAAGGCACAAATAAGAACTGTTTACCTTGATGTGGATGTAAACACCCTGAGTTAAAACACTTATTTTTTGTTTCTAATCAAATCCATTGTGGTATATACTGTATATAGGTGTGTGTGTGTGTGTACAGTATATATATAAAGTATATATATATATGAATTTAATTTATATATATATATAATGTGACTATAATTTATATATATATACACCCACACACACCCACATACAGTATACACACACACACACACACACACACACACACACACACACACACAGACACACACACACACACACACACACACACACACACACACACACACACACACACACACACAGTACATACAATTGTGTGGATGTTGCAATATTTATACATCTGACTGTAGTAAGAAACACATAGTGAATAATATTAACTTCTGCATTTGTTAATTAAAACATATTAATGTTACAATAGATCCATGGTAACCTCAGTAGAATGTCATCTGGCCCCGTTTCATCCAGTTACCTTCCCTGGTCAAGCTCTTTGAGCAACAGCTTTATGTCCCCAAATGAAATATTGACGCTCCAGTAACGTGAGCGTCAGTCCAGTCCACCTGCCGTTTGTCCTGTCTGCCTTCTACCTCATCCTAAGTGGAATCTGAGCCGTGACCGCCACGCGTTGGGTGTAACAGAGAAGGCAGCAGAGTTTCAGGCCCTCGGTTGGCCGCTACCGTGATGTTACATGATCTGAAAACCTTGACTTGTGACTATAATTTAAGCGTCCTATTTCTAAATAGGTTTCAGTATCTTAAGGATTTTGCATTTCACTCCAGAGGAAAAAAACCCCAAAACCTCTCTCATTCAGTCTCCTCAAAATAAAATATTTTTTAAAAATTATGAAAATATTAAATAATAATAATATTTAATATTTAAAAAACATTTTTATCTGATCTGAAGTACAACCAAAAAACAAAACAAAAACAAATGCGTGTGTATGTTTGTGTGTGTGTGTGTGTGTGTGTGTGTGTGTGTGTGTGTGTGTGTGTGTGTGTGTGTGTGTGTGTGTGTGTGTGTGTGTGTGTGTGTGTGTGTGTGTGTGGTTGATTAGTGGTTGAACCAATATCCGCATGTTCTGCGCTCCTCTTCCTTTGTGCCTCTACTCCATGATCACATATGTCAGTATAAGCGACACTCCCTCGGCAGGAATGACCGTGCGCTTAAGACCGCGTTATAAATCTTTGTGACGTCCTAATAACACCTTTCTGCCTCTTGCGGTTGGCTTGGCGCAACAAATGTCGAAATATTTCTGCTGCCTCTGTGCACTCAAAAAAAAAACAACAACTTTTTTTTGATGGGATTTATGTTCAGCAAAGAAAGAAACTAGCAATTTGTTTTCCGACAGTTGTGGAGGAATGCTTTTGTAAAATTGAATAGATATATGTGTGTGTTTGTCTTTCCACTAAAACAAGCGCAGTTATTCACTCTATTTATTTGTTCTGTGGAATCGGTGCGCCGCCCTGTCCCGTTTGCCACCCAGTCCCACGGGTCCCCTGCAACATGCTGCATCACACGCATCTAGAGGGTAGTGGGGGGGAGTGTGTGTGTGCGTGTGTGTGCGTGTGTGTGTGTGTGTGTGTGTGTGTGTTTGAGAGAGAGAGGGAGAGAGAGAAAGAGAGAGAAAGGGAGGGAGAGACAGAGAGAACATGAACACACCTCCTCTCCGTGACACTGACGCCTCTCTTCCACTCCACCTCTTGCGCACCGGCGTGGATCTTTCCTGAAACAGATGATCTCGGGCTGTGGGCTGACAGTTTTCTGGATTCATCGCAGGTCTACAGCCATGTGACCTTTGTAGATATGTTATATAACATACTGTCGATTCTTTTAACTTCCACTTTTAGTCCTGTAACGTTTCTGAGTCTTGCGCCATGGCCCTTGGAGCGGGACGCGACGATGGTGTCCTGTGGAATCCGAGGTTTGCACTTTCACAGTTTTCTATTTTGGATATCCTCTCCTGCGTTGATTTTTCTTGAAGGTCGGTTGATACATTTTATTTTTTTCACTGTGTTAAAGTTTACTGGTGCGTTGAGGGACACGTTTTTTAAAAATACGCGGGCTCACCACTTTTACGCAAAGGATGTCACCTAACTTCACTCAGTTCTTATAAGTCTGTTTTCACGTTATTCTTTCCACCACATGTGTCATTACCCATTAGTGATCGAGTATTTTGATAGACTACTGTACTTCATGTTGTGATAAAAGGAGTGACTTTTTTTAGACTGTTTAACCAGGACATAAAATACATCATATCCCCAGAAATATGGTCCTCCTGGTCTAAGTAATAGCATTCTAACACAACCTATAGCTATAAGCGGATTACTTGAGGAGGAATGCTTCAATATTGGCCCCCTGACCTGAAGCTGTGCAGATTTAAAGCGAAAGAAAGATTGACAGTACAATGAACACGTTTTACTTCGTTTTTTAATGAAGGTTTTATGACCCTATGACGTGTCAGAGAAGACTGAAAAGTTATATGTACTCCAAATCAACCAAAAATGACACTTCAAAAGATGTGCTTGGAGGAATAAGAAATTGAGGGCTAAAATGAACTCAGGCCCGCCCTACATTCATGTAACCTCAGGTATTATTTGTGGTTTCACAGTCAGGACTTCAAAAGACACTCCTCATGACTATCCTGAACTGTCAAAACATGTCCATAAAACTAAACTTAACCCGGGAATAGTGCCTGTTCTCCTGCTTACGCCATGACCCCCACTGGCCCACCTTTGTTGACCTCTGCGGGGTGGCGGGTTGTCTTCCAAACTGGATGTTGGATTTTGAAAAACTGGCGGAAATGCTTCTCTCTGCCGGCTTTTCCTGCAGGAAGCAGGAGAACTGTGATCTAAACTTGGAAAGTGACGAAAGGACATGGACAGGAACTCCACACATTTCCCAGATATGCTGCCCAGTGAGCCTCATTGTTCTGTTGACACCAGTAATTTCTGGAAATGCAATAATTTTCACCCAGAAAAATCTTACAGATTTTTCCAAAATGGCAGATTATTCTTATCAGGGTCATTTTTCCAACACTTTTGCTACTGTTTTGTCCTGGTTGAACCCTATGGTTGTTTGTTAGTCATTCTATCGACACACAGTGTGTTTTTTAAGGATAGACACCTGCTTGTCACTGTGGTGGCAAGCGATCGTCTAGAGAACCTGTTGAGTCACTGCAGGGTTCACAGCTGTCAGACTCTCACACAGCTCACTCTCAGGTGATGCCATTTAATGTGGAACATGTCAGTACAGCGCAGGTGGAGCCTCATAAAAACACCAGCGGTAAGAGCGACAAACAGTTGATGTATCCTGTCAGATAAAGATTTATTGCAGCTTTTTCTTCTTCTAGTTTTGGACTGTAATTCAGCCTGTGTCCAGATGCGTGTTACACCATTGTGTGATCCTGTGTTGCCCTGGTTACGTGATGATGTGGGGATAGGAACTTAAGGATCAGTAGAAAAACAGGCTGTTATAACTTTTCAGTTTGACTTTGGGAGCTCAACATTTATCTTTACCATGAATTTGGTGTTTTGTAATAATTACTTGGTCTAACTTTGATGTCTTGTGACATTTGGACACATCACAAGATTATTTTTTGTTATAGCTGTTCACCAAAACATATTCAAGCTACAGGTATATATCAATATAGTCTTAAAAAACTTTATTTTATCAGCTTTATTTTGAGTGTATTCACATCCAAATTAGAGAACATTTTTAGGAATTACATTCATTCATTTTTTAATATATGAAAGCCTTTTTTTCAACGGACCAAAAGGAAGTTGTTGACAAAGAAGTTGTTTTTTGGGATGCATGGTCTGTTCCCTCCTTAATCATCAGTTAAGAAGATAAAAGCTTTGGAGTTGTAGTGATATTTGCATTTGGAAGCTGTTGCTATTAACCTGCAACATAAGGTCAAATGATTTCTCTGTGGAAGTGAGAATGAGAACTCGTTAGGCTGCAAAAAAGAAGAAATCCATCAGAGTCAGATCAGAAATGGTGTTCCAAACCAACAGCTCTGTTCCCTTATGAGAAAAATAAGCACACTGGAACTCAATAAGGCCTGGAAGACAGCAGTGGTTGATGATCGCAGGATCCTTTCCATGCTGAAGCAAAACACCCCTTCACAACATCCACCCAAGTGAAGAACAAGATTCAACTAAATGCGTCTAAATTGATTTGATGGTGCTTCACGGAAAAAAAAAAGCAGTGTTCTCGTTTTCATGCATCCCTGATGCACATTTTTTGACAGGGACACAATCGTCAAACAGTGGCAACATGTCTGCTTGTTTTACGAGCTACAGTGAGAGCCATGAGTTAGTGAAATCCTCCAGAGCAAGCATACTCTGTTGCTTATGCCTGGAGAGTTCTGTTGGGTTTCTCTGTCTGTTTAAGCGCTTTGAAATGTCTGCTTATGTGATGAAGCGCTTTGCAAATAGAGGATGATTGATAGCGCTGTTGCCGCACAGCAAGGGTTTATATCACGCTCTGTGCGGAGTTTGCATGTTCTCCCCGTGTCTGCGTGGGTTCTCTCCAGGTTCTCCGACCTCCTCCCACCTTCAAAAACATGCACGTCAGGTTAATTGGCCGGCTTCAACATTGTCTGTGTGTGTGTGTGTGTGTGTGTGTGCGTGTGCGTGTGTGTGTGGCTCCGCGATGCACCAGCGTCGCACCCGGAGTTTCCCCCGCCTCACACCCTAAGCCAACTGGGATAGGCTCCAGCTGGGTGAAGTGGTAGACAATGAATGAATGAATGAATGATTATCACCATGCCTCCAAATAAGATGCAAAAGTTGGAAAAAAAAGTGACAATGAGTGCTTTCTTGCATAAGAAAACAATCAAAAGTTAATCAGAAAAAAGAGACAGATATCACTGACATATTACTGAAATTTGTGTGGAGAAGACTCTGACAGCTTGGTGCAGTGTCCACAGGAGAATATATGAATTAAAGGCAAAAAAAAGTATTGAGTGAAAAGCAAAAGTGAAAAAAAACCCTCCACTACATCTTTATTTGTTGCTAAAACTGTTTGTTAAATGACTACAAGGCTTTAACATTTTTATAAAACTGTATATAAATGTACTATTTTTTTCTTTTTACTTAAACATTCATGATGTTATTAATAAAAACATTAAAATTAATAGTTTAGTTTTTATGTTGTACGATTGGCAAAACTGAATCCTTGTGTACACTTCTACCATATATTCTGTTATTACTTTTTTTGGGATGCATAAACGTCAAATTGTTCTTGAGTGCATCCCAGGGATGCAATACTTTCTTGAGGTAAAATGAACTCTGCAGATGGACGGTAATCTAAAAAGGAACTGCAAAAGGAACACAGGAGTTTTTAGAGCAAAAAATTGAATATTCTGCATGGGTTGAATCAGTCACCATCTCAACCCAATCTGGCCTGCATGTCCCTTGCTTAAGACACAATGTAAGGGAGAAAGAAAATGGGTGCAATTCCTAAACATTTGTTGAAGGGATGTTTTTGTTCAACCCTTTGAATGAAACTTGAAACTCTGCACTTAAATTGTATCTCAGTTGTACCGTTTGAAGTCTGATGTGGTAGCATGCTGGAACCAAATCATGAAAATTGTGTCAATATCTACATATTTCTAGCGCTAAGTGTAAGACCATGCTCTCCTCACTGCTGCTCTTGGAGGTCAGAGCACCACACTGTGGTGGCCACACAACTTACAACAATTTAGTGAATTGCAGATAGACCCAAAACTGAATGTAACATGTATACCAATAAATGTGATCAAACACATTTATTGGTTTGCCCTCTGAATGGGAGAATTTTAATTTGGATATCTCTTCACATCTTGTTTGTTCCGCAGAAGGCGTCTGTGAAACTGGAGTCAGTCAGACTGGAGTCAGTCATGGAGGCTGAACTGAACTGCAGTTCCCGGTGTGATCCCTCGCTCTGCTCCATCCAGTCTGGCATCGACAGGAGGGAGGGCCTAGACATCCTGCAGAAACTTTGTGATCTAAGCACGGTAATCACCTATTTGTAATCATTACATGACCACACACACACACACACACACACATACGTTTACTGTTATAAACTTATACTGTATAATTATGTATTCTATACTATGTGTGTGTGAGTGCATGACTCAATGAAATCCAGGATGGCTCACCAATAGTCTTTTTGTTCCATAAAGGTTAAATATTTCATTTGAGAATGTATTCTATTTTTAATAGTAATTTTCATAAACAATAAAACACAGTATGATATTTAAAGTTATCCATTGCAGTTTTTTTTTTTTTTTACTGTAGTTGATAAACTTTTGGCTTAAAATTTAATGGTGTAATTGCGTCACTGAAAACACTCCTGTAAACACATTTCGAATCAGGTCCATTATATGGATCTAAAGGGTAATGCTGATGACTTAGGGAAGCGATGTTTAGCTTCACACCAGTCACCGATGCCTTTAAGAGAGGAGTGAGCGGAGCCCAGAAACCTGAGACATGAGAAGGTCTAATGTCCAAATTCAAACTGAAGTATTAGTGACAGTGTCAGAGAACACACAGACTCCTCTCCTCTCCATGTTACAACACGCATAAGTGAGGTGAGTTGTTTCTTTCCTTTCCTTAATGCTTTATGATATTAATTTATGTGCACATTAGTGTAAAAGTGAACATATAATATTCCCTTAAGGGGAACCAAACTGTGTGGCAAGGTATTTCTTGTTATTGGAATGTCTTTGTGAAAAGATAGTATTTAATGTTCTATTTTGTTCTATCTTCACGTCTCATTCTTATTCTTTTGACCTCAGTAGATTTGAGACTAAAATAAAATGTCATCATCTTGAAATGTAACACCATGCATTTGTCCTTATATGTGACCATAAATAGCTCACTAGTCACAACTGTTTCAAAACAGCTTAGCAGTTATTCCATGAATCCCACCTGCTTGTCTCTCTGGATGTGTTCCCAGATATGGCTGCTGTTAGCTGTGTGCTGTCTGAGGAGCAGCTCCAGTGTCCCATCTGTCTGGATCTGCTCACTCAACCTGTCTCCACTCCCTGTGGACACAACTTCTGCAGGGACTGTATAGAAGGATACTGGCAGAGCGCTCACCTGTCGCATTGCCCCGTATGCAAGCAGAGGTTCGACAGGCTTCCACAGTTCAAAATTAACATCCTCATATCTGAGGTGTTGTCTCAGTTCAAGAAGACATCAGAAAAGAAAGATGAGAACGCAGTTAGAGCGGCTGACCGACATGGTGGATGTCACGAAGTTGTTTCATGTGATGTAAATGTTGGAAAAAGAGGCAAAGCTCTTAAATCCTGCTTGGAGTGTTTGGCATCCTTCTGCAAGACTCATCTGGAACCTCATAACACATTCAAGAATCACCACCTGATTGACCCAACGGTGGAACTGCTAAACGGAGTGTGTAAGAAGCATGGTAAACCTCTGGACCTGTTCTGTAATACAGATGGGACGTGTGTATGCCAGCTCTGCATCAGGAAAGGCCACAAAGCTCATAACGCTGTACCTATTGGGGAAGTGAGCAGAGACAGGAGAGCCCAGATTGGAAGGTTAACAACAGAGGTGGAAGAATTGATCAGCAGCCGACTGCAGAAAATCAGTGAAATCAATCAAATTGTCGAGCTCAGCAAAGGAAACATGGAAAAGGAGACTAAAGAGAATTTGAGAGTCTTCAACAAACTTCTACTGTTGGTCCAGAGGGGCCAAGCTGAGGCAGTGGAAGCGATTGGAGTGAGGCAGAAGCAAGTTGAGAGCAAGGCCGGTGGATTGATTGTGGAGCTGAAGCAGGAGATGGAGGACCTGAGGCAGAGACATGCAGAGCTGGAGTGCCTCTCGCAAACCAATGACGACTTCTACCTTCTCCAAAACTTCCCGACTCTCTCCAGACTGCCAGCCATCAAAGACTGGTTTGATGCCCGTGTAGAAGGTGATGTGTATATGGGCTTGGTGAGGACTGCAGTCACGGAAACAGTATGGCAGATTGAGATGAGGGTGAAGGCTGAGATGAGTACGCTATCCAAAGTAGAACTCCAGAGGGCTCGGCAGTATGCTGCAGATGTGACTCTGGATTCGAATTCGGCTCATCCCAAACTGGTGCTGTCTGAGGACAGGAAACAGGTCTACCATGGTGATGAGGCACTGAGGCTCTCGGACAACCCACAGAGGTTCTACCCCGGGGTCAGTGTTTTGGGAAAGGAGGGTTTCTGCTCTGGCAGGTTCTACTTTGAGGTGCAAGTGAAAGGGAAGACAGAGTGGGATATCGGAGTTGGGCTGGAGTCCGTCAACAGGAAAGGAGGAAACACTCTGAACCCTGAAAATGGCTACTGGGCCCTGGGCTTGAGAAAAGACAGGAGCTTCTGGGCCCTTAGCAGCACTCCTACATGTGTGATGCTTGTTGAGGAGCCCCAGATTGTTGGGGTGTATGTGGATATGGAATGGGGGCAGGTTTCTTTTTACAATGTGGACACTGCTTCTCATATCTACTCATTCACTGGGTACACATTCAATGAAAGGCTTTTCCCCTACTTTAACCCGCGGCGCAACCATTGCGGCCTCAACTCGGCTCCGCTGATCATTTTAACTGTAACTAATACAGGATAACATTTCATTTCTTCCTGTTGAATGATTGCTCTTAATTGTTAATATTTCACTTCATGTGTGATGTTTCTTGCTTGGTTTGACTTAATAAAGATTGTTCAAACATTTGAATCATGTCTTTATGATGTTTTTATATCTATCAGTGACAAAACTGAGATCAGCATGGATGAAATCAATAAGTCATGCTAACATATTAGCCATATCAGTGCTATCTTTGCCTTGACTTTAAGGGGTTTGTTTGTATGTGTGTGTCCAGGTGGTAGGGGAACTTCCACGACGACCTCACTCCCCAGTCTTAAATGCTGTGGTGTGGACGCTGCTCTCCTGTGGCATTTTGGTGGCGTTTGGCTTCCTCGTCTTCACCCTGCGCTTCAGAAATAACAGGTAGACTACAAAGAAAAAAACATAAAACCAAAGAAGAGAAAAAATTGATTGAATCATTAATGTTTGCACATGTTGTATCATCAGGATAGTGAAGATGTCCAGTCCCAACCTGAATGTTCTGACTCTATTTGGAAGTGTCCTCACCTACAGTAGTGGCTTTCTATTTGCCGTAGATGAACGTGCACACTCACAGGGTGGAGCTTCTTCTGCAGTGCTACAAGTACGGTGCCTACTTGTGCCAATATAGTGTTCATCATGCTTTTGAAGCAAATCTGACACAATGACGCTGTCCTCTTCAGGCACGGGTGTGGACTCTTTGTGTAGGAAGTACGCTGGTGTTTGGGCCGATCTTGGGGAAGACATGGCGGCTGTACCGAGTGTTCACCCAGCGGATGCCTGACAAGAGAGTGGTAGGCAGGCCCTAGCTATGTGTTTTCTGCATGGATAACCAGTGCGTTGTGATTATTGTTGTCAAGCCATCATCATGAGATGTATTGGTTGTGTTTCTGACACTGATATGATTGGCGACTGCGTCTCAGATCATTCGAGACATCCAGCTGATGGGTCTGGTAGCTCTGTTGATCCTGGTGGACGTGCTGGTTCTGACTGCCTGGCATTTCACAGACCCCTTCAAGTGTTCACGATCGCTTGCTGCTGTTGTCAAGGTAAAAACATTTTAATTACTATATCTGGAAAGCATGTAAAGGTTTTATTTTTAGCTTTTTATGAAGCCTGATGTTGTGACTTCAAAATGAAAATGAATTAAAGTCATGTTGGTGGCAGTTTAGTTCTAATTCAGGTTGTATGATAATGCAATACAGTAATACTGGTGCATTATGGTATTTTTTTAATGGCCCAGGTGGTGCAAAGGGACATTTCCTTCTCATTGTCTGAGCTGGACACCTGCTCCTCTCTGTACTCAGATCTGTGGGTTATCGTCATTTCTCTTCAGAAGGTAAGCAGTTTCTGTGTTATAATATTGTAACATGTTTAGCACTTCTTTGTTGTTATGGTGATGTAATTGTTTGACTTATATTCTCTTTCTTAGTTTCTTTATACAGAAATATCTTTTTCAAAATAGAGATAACAACCATGACAGTTTTTTTTAGATATAAAAGTAGAGTTTCATCCAATCTCATGACCTATGGAATGTATATTAATGATTATGCAGGGTTGACTGTATATGCCTAAAATAAATGAAACATTATATGTAATTAATCTTAATAATTCCTTATGTCTACTCTAGATTTAACTCTATTTAGTATGGATGTTTGTTGTTCCATCTCTTTCATGGTTTTGTTCTGAAAAAGGATCTTTGCGAGCACGGCCTTTAAGTTACTGACCACAAAACACTTTTTTCTTACTCTCAAAACAGCTGGTCTGTTGACAGCTGTACTGAATACAGAAAAGAAAAACCCCAAATAAACTCTTGCAATTGAAGTTAAGGTAAAATAAGTTCATGCACATCTTCATGTGAAGTTTCATAAAGTCAGTTGCAGAAATCATGAAGTTAACCCCATTTTCAGATTGTTGTGACTAAGCTACGAGACTAGAATGAAAAACAGACAGGGAAAAATGAAAACGCAGACAAGCAAGACATAAAAGGAAAAAAGGACAACCGAGGATCACATTTAATATTTGATCTTTTATTGTAAGATCAGCTCACTAACATCGTTGGCGCATCTCAAAAACAGGTCGTTTCTCTGTCAAGGTGTTCTTTAGATATTGATTAATGATTTTGTTTCATCTTGGTCTTCTGATTCATTCAATTCATTCAATAAGCCAAAAAATATCTCTTTTGCCAGTGCAAAACGGAGCTTCTGTGCATTTAATAAATGCTTGAAAAAACCCCAGAGCCTAGTTTTAGTCAGTAGTCAGTAGTTGCCAGTTAACCTTAGAATGGATGGGATATATTCCTGGTTCATTATGTGGAAAAATTGGACATATTAACCACTAGAATGTTGGCTAACATGATTGTTGCATATGATTTGTTTTTGGTTACATCTTGTATCCCATCTTTACCCTTTTGGGTTGTATTTTTTGTGAAAAATAAAGGATATGTCCGGTGTTTTCCAGAGACAAACAGAGCAGAATGTTATAAAAGGACTGTCTGTCTGTATTCTATAGGGCTGTCTTCTTCTCTATGGGACTTATCTGGCTGGCTTGACCAGCAATGTCAGCCTCCCTCCAGTCAACCAGTCTCCCACCATCTTAACAGTCGTCACGTTGGTCACCATCTCCTTGGCTGTGGCTGCTCCTGTGTCCATCTTCCTGCAGGCGTGGCCCAATCTGCTCTACAGCACCGTGGCCGGAGCCATTTTTATCTGTACCCTGGCTACCAACTGCATGCTGTTTGTGCCTCAGGTAGGAAAAAAACAGGTCAAGATACATATGCAAGGTGTATGACCAAAATTCCAGTAGCAAGTTTTAAGAAAATGGGCCATTTGTTCTTTCCTTCATTCTCGTTTCTGGTGGTAAGACTCTGACATGTAAACTTTCAAAGACAGAAACCAGATAATTGGAGAGGCAGAATATGTTTATTCTGAGACATATGACACAGATGCTTGTGTGACTTGTTCTTTTGTTTTTTGACGCGGTAGTAAATTCATTTAATGATTGTGTTAAACCCACTTCCTTTTTCCATATGTGTCAGTTTGCAATGCCTAGCAGTGGATAGTGACTCACGTAGAAGGTGTTTATGAGTCAGAATCACGTCAGCTGTTCCAAACAGGTTTACGACTCTCTGTCTGGAGGTGGATTTACGTTACGATAAAGGCATGCATCTCCAGTGGAGAGGAAGTATTTGAACAATGAGCAACTTCCTCAAACACACCTGGTCAAATGGTCCTGATAACAAATATTGTGCAAAAGATATATTTATTTGAAATTACACCCCTGAAATATGACACTGACCCATGCAGCTGACCCAGTGGCGTCAGTTTGAAGAGGATCAGAACAACCTGAATCAGATGGCCAAATATTTCAGCAGTCCCAGTAGGAGCCAGCCATCAGTGTACAGCCAGGATGAGATCTACTACCTCCTGGGGGAGAACAACTCCATGAAGAAACTCCTCAATGAGGTACTGCATTGGTTTTACTCAAAATTTAAGATTCAAAGAGGAAATTGCAGGACATTAAATGGATTTAACTGAAACTCTTGAAGTTTCTTGTTGTGATATGATGCTGAATTGTGTTCTACTATTTGCAGTGCCTTGCGAAAGTATTGGCTGCCCAATAACTTTTTGAAATTTTGCCACATTTCAGGCTTCAGACTTAAAGATAACAAACTGAAAATATTTTTTCAGGAATCAACAACATGTGAGACACAATTGTGAATTGGAACCAATTTTTATTCAACATTTAATATTGTGTTTACAAATAAAAAACTGAAAAGTAGGATGTGGAAATGTGAGACCAAATGACACACGGGTGCACTCTGTTTGTCATTGTTAGTCATTTAGGTTTACATTGGGTCATTCAGAAGTCATCAGGGAACTTCTGGAGTCGATTAGCTGAGCTGAGAGAACAGGGGGCCAATACTTTTATATAAAATGTTGAATAAATTTGGTTCCACTTCACGATTGTGTCTTACATGTTATTGATTCTTGAAAAATATTTTGAGTTTGTTATCTTTAAGTTTGAAGCCTGAAATTTGACAAAATGTCAAAAAGTTCTTGGGGGGGGCCAATACTTCCACAAGGTTCTGTAACATGAAAAAGACTGTTGGGCCTCGGTCTACGTATGTTACTCTCTACTGGGTGCCCTGCTTGGTTCGGATGTTTTTAAACTGATAAAAAACTTTGTTAACTGTGCTCTGGTATTAACCCCGAGACAAGAAAAGGTCATTCAGTAAAATGATCAAAGTAAGACTGATTTAATTGAACATGTGTTGAGGACTTTTGGTTTCATCAAAGGTTTGTAAATCTTTACTTCACTGTGCTTAACATGATGAATTACTTTACCTATGATTTGTGATAATGTACCTCATGCACGGGGCAGTGATGTTGTCCACTTTGTTCCCCGTCTGTGTGATATTTTCGGTCACTGCATACCAGATGTAACACAAAAAAAAAACCAACAACACGTGACTAACGCACAAGCAATCTTTTCATGAAACCCTTCGCATGTGTTGCGAGTCTCAAAATATTTCATCTTTCTGTTTTTCGTGACAATTTCAGAAAAATGCTGTGATCGACAGTCTGCAGGAGCAGGTGACCAACGCCAAAGATAAACTCCTGCGACTCATGTCTGCCAGCCAGACCTCCAAGGAGCAAGACATGGACTCCTCCAACACAAACCTCAACTCCTCCTCCACCCAGACCACAGAGCTGCTGTATGAAGGTCCCTGTTCTTCTCCTCTACCTGCAACAGACACCACATCCCAACCGTCACCAGCAGATCCCTCCCCTTGTCTCGCGGTGACTGCTGCTGTTTCATCATCTGCTGTTACACCATTCTCTCAGCCTCCCTCTGCTCCAAACTCCTCCTCCCATATCGCTGCTTCCTCTGCTCTCCCTGGGGATATTCATTTGAGAGAACTTCAGAGAGGTGTTATTGCTAGGAGGAAAGACACACCTGAGTCCAGAGCCGGGGAGGACCTCAAACAGCCTTCGCCGCCCCAGCCCATTGGCTCTCTTAGGACTGCAGAAGAGACAGTTCATTTTGTCACTTCTCTTCAGTCTCACACAGGTTCAAGCACCACTAAAGAAGAAGCTTTCAACTATCCGAGAGGCACATCATCCTTCTTGGGATCAAGTGCCAGACTGGCTGGTTTTGTTAGTCGTGAGCAGCTGCAGGAAATCCTCCAGGAGCTGAGTTTGGATGCGGTCATGGAAAGCTCACTCCGATCTCCCAACCAGACACGTAGAACACCTTCTCAGCTAAAGTTTCCTGAAGCCTCTGCCTTTTCACCTTCCTCCCTACGGACACCGCGCTCCCCTAATCCACCTGTTTATTTCCGGTACCCCAGCATCTCCCCTTATGCAATGAGGAAACGCCGTCCGCCATTTCACTCCTCCAGAAGAGGTTTGGCTTGCTCCTACGCTGATCCGGGGGCTGCTGGTTGTCGGAGGATGAGAACCACATGTGAGCACCATAATTTAGGACAACAACCCAATGGAGTGGATGACTCCCTCCTCTGTGTTCACAACAATGACCTTGAGATGGGAGAGGCAGAGGAGAAGGGAAATGAAATGATAAAGAGATGTCATAGGTGTGTTTCAAGGTCCCACAGATGTTCAGCCTTCCACTGCGCAGAACACAATCCGTCATCTCCACCGGATGTGGAAGCAGGAAGTGAGAATGAGCATCACCGTAGACACATCAGGGACTCCTGTGGGTCCTGGGACTCGGACTCTAGCAGCTCGACCGACTACTGTTACTACCACCGACCCTACTGTGATTCCTGCCTGCAGCGAGGCACTCTGCTGTCCTCAGACAGTTCCTCAAATTCCTCTGACAGCGAGTATGAAGACCTGTATCACTCCCCACATCCTGTTGTGTTCAAAGACGATATCAAACCCACATTTGTATGACCAAAAGTTAACCACACTTTACATGTTCATCCATTTCTACCACATGTATTTATGTGCTAAGTGTTGTATAATATTGAATTTGAGGTTTAACACTCTTGAAGTTCAGTGTTCACAAAGTTGATGTGCATCTATCACTGAGAATTCTTTTAATTTAACACTCACTAAGAATGTGCTTTGCATTCTTCTTGAAAAGAGTCTTCACATTGGTTAAAGAGGATCCTTAGCTTATTAAACTGTTCGGGCTTCTGTGGTTCTTTTTTTGTTTTTTGACAAACTTATGGCGTGATCTCCATATGTCTGCTGTCAGGTAGAATTCCATGTGACATTCCAACAATGGCCGACTATTAGAGTGAAAGCCTAGAAATCTAAATCAATGGCTTTTACAGGAAAACTGATGGATTTTATATAAACACTTTATTTATTTAGTTATTTATTTGTATATGTGTTGTTGTGTGCTCAGTCTCATTTTTACTGAATTTGCACAGCATTCCTTAAAAAGAATAAGGGACGTGTGCATTAGTTGGTTTACTATTTTTTTTATTTCTAATTTCCTAAATTGTTCCCATAATGGTCAATGGTCAATTATTACTGTCAGGTGCTTCTAGTCTGTAGCTGATATATGGAACACTACATCCACACTGTCAGACCTCTTGATGGTATCACAACACTGTTATGGTTTTTACTATTACAATTCATTTCTCATTATTATGAGAACAAGTGTGTGTATGTGTGTGTGTGTGTGTGTGTGTGTGCGTGCGTGCGTGCGTGCGTGCGTGTGTGTGCGCGTGTGCGTGTGTGTGTGCATTGACTGGCTTGTCATCAACCTTGACTGTGAAGTACAAATTAAAAAGACCTTTAGTTGCCTTTCTATGATAAGTAACATGTTTATAAATGTACTGAATTAAAGTGCTTATTCTCTCCATGTGACTTAAACCAGGACCACTGTATTGGAGGGAGTTGCTTAAGGTGAAATGTTTTTCTACAATGTGCATACTTATCTTATTTCCAAAACTCTTTTAAAAAAAATATTCCTCCTTTTTGTGATGGTCCCTCTCTTTCTCCTAGTATCTCTATCCTGTCTGTCTATTCCTTTCTTCTGTTAATGGAAAAATGTGTGTTTGCTGGGGGAGGTGTTGTTATATGAAGGGTAAAACAGCATCTCACATTACTTACACTCTGTTGCCTGTTTTTGAAATGCTTCTGTGCTTCATTCTGGATGTGTACCATTGAAGACAGCCTCGGAGTGATTCCCTTTGATAAAGAGAATAACATATATATAAATAGACCACACAAAAGGCAGAATGCCGGCATCAGTGTGCAGCAGGATAGCCTTTCCTTGCTTGCTTAGGAAGGTGAGTGATCGGCATTCTGTTCAAGATGGGGAATACCTACATGTTGAATTTTGGAATACAAATAACTATAAACCATCATGACTGTATTCTTGAACATTTAGTACGGTAAATTAATAAAATTGGGAAATTAGTTCTGAATGGATTTGATTCTTATCAAGTGGTTTTATGTCACTGCAGAAACATAAATGATGCTACATTACCAGATAGTCTATCATAATGGAATTGTAAATTATAGGTCAAATAATATAATGGTTAAATAGAATTGACTCAGGTGAAACCTAGGGAGACAAAATAAATATTTTACTTATATGTTCTTTGTTTTTTAAACATTTTTTCATGTTGCCACACTGTGAAAAACTAATTAAAAATTACTTACAAATGAAAGTTATATGTTCTTTTGTTTTGTTTAAATGTGTTTGTTGGTTTGACAGCAGGATGGCACTACTACTACTACTACTAGTAGTAGTGGACACATTTTCATGACGCTTGGGAGAGATCATGGGTCCTGGCTCAAAATATAATTTATATTTTGGTGCAGATTTTGGTGTGAATTGATTTTCTTAATTTTCATTTAACATTCTCCATTAATTTAATACATTTCTCAGGATACAAGATATGATATTAATGAAAAATCAGACCTAGTGTATCCATGGGGTTGGTATTTAGGGGTACAAAGTCTGGATCCATGATATCTAAATGGTTGGCTTTTAAACTCATACTAATTGAATTGTATGAACATTTACCTCCCAGAATGACCTTTAAATAATACAGTCCAATGCCATGGCTGGTTAAATTTTGTTACATAATACAGCAATGCAAAATAAAAATAAAATACATGTTGGCATTGAATGTGCAAGAAAAAAAACAGAAGGAAAAACAAATTACTGGCTTAAGTTATTTATTTACCAAACATAAAGCCCTTTGTGAAAAAATATAAAGCCGCCTTGTCAGAAACGACCAGGGTAGTATATAACCCATAGCGACATAGAGGTAAAATGCTTAATGGATAGTCGTAGTGAAAGAAAACAACACATTTATGCACACGTAATTTTTCAATAACTTTATTTAGAATTATGAAAGTTGTTACGTCAGGAGAGTTGCATTGCTTGTGTTAAAATTGTAAGGGAATAGCGGCGCCTCTGTGACTGACATAGCAACAGTGCTGCCTGACCGCCGATGCTCTGTGACAGCTGGGTCAGTCTGAGCTGACAGTCGGGATCTGGATTTCCATTGGCCGACAAAACCATCAATCCTGAGAGTGGCTCCGCCCACTACCCATGACGCGGCATGGGAAAAAAGCTTCTGAGATCCTGTGGGTGGTGCCAAGAAAATTCTGCCATGTGGTGGTCGAGAGCGACATTGTTATTGGTTCATGCAAAACGGTTACCGCCCATTTCTGAAAGATACCCTCTCTGATTGGCTAAATAGGTCACCCAGATTCGGCGTTTGCACGTTCATGATTACTATTCTCCTTTTCAGTTTACGCTAACTACGTGAACATCCGCCCATGACAAAGGAGCAGTCCCTGTAACCCTTTACGCCATTAGTGTAGATGACGTCCGGAGCGACAAAGACAGCGAGCCCGAAACCTATGGGGAAGGAATAAAAAAAGATATTCAGTACCGTCGCACTCTGTACGTAGAGCATAATTTGGTGAAGATATCGCTGCCCCGGGCCTTCGGTAGACACCGAAATTTGACGGCGACGAATGTGGATTCAGAGTCAACCCGTAGTCACTGAATTCGCCGAAGAAGAGTGGTTGCTGGTAGATTTTCCGTTGGACGGTCTGTAGGCTAGGGTATAGCGAGGGAGCCGCCATGGCAGTCGGATCATTGAGCCTCCACATCGGGATATGAAGAGGAGCTGCATGTATCCCGAATTGACAAGAAAACGCCCCATTTATTTTTGATCCGCACTGGATCGGCTCTCTTACCATCTGATCTTACCTTCTTCATCTATGTGAAATTGATTCCGCTTCAAGAAAGAAAGCGCAATTGGTTTTAATCAGAGGGGCCACAGGGAGAGGCCAAATTCATGACTATTTTAGCTGAAGACGTGTCTTCAAAGGCCCGCTGAAGAAAACCTGGAATATAATGAATTAACGATGCTGTGATTGACTCTTGTTGGGGGAAAAGAAAGGTTAGTTTATTGGGCGATACGAACTCAAGTGACGGATCGTGTCATAAAGGGATCGCTTTTTCTGATTGTCTTCCCGATACTTGAACGTCAGTGCTCTCCATATATTGTCATCCTTCTTGGATGAGAAGGTTCGGCGAATCGATCAGCCTAGCCGTTTAGCCAGTCACAGTCTCCCGCATCGAGAGAGAACCGAAGGGATCGGATCATGTCGGGTCGGCCCAGGACCACATCCTTCGCGGAGAGCTGCAAACCAGTGCCGCAGCCTTCTGCGTTCGGCAGCATGAAAGTCAGCAGTAAGTAGCCTACCTGTCCTGCCCGCAGCAGGCCACACACACCCCCGCTTCATGCCTCACTGTCACACGGGTGGAACATCATGCTAGCTCCCGTTAGCTAGCACTGTCATCTAAATGTGTCCGTGGATGGGGATTGGCCGTCGACTGGCACGCGCGCCGCTCGATTGGACGTGAGCGCGAGACCGCTCGGTCGGATCGGGATGAGCAGGCCGCACCAGGCAGGGCCGGTCCAGATGCAGGTGGCGCTGGCACCGATCCGGATTGGGGGGGGGGGGGTACAGATTCGGTGTGATGAGTGCCCATTTGAACGCTTTTGGATCTCGTAGCTCCAAACCGAGGCGTCAGACCGGCTCTTGGTGCACCCACAGTGAAACGGACGTGGGTCCCAGAGAGGGTTGGTACCGGTCCCACAGTGTCCAAACCGGACGTCGATACGGATCCTGTCTCCTGAGGGGTCCCGTGGCGCGGTGGCACCGAGCCGGACGCATGCGACTAACCAGGTGTAGAGTTACCTGCAGACGAGAGTCTGGCATGTCTGCCTGATTTCTGGCATCAATCCACATCCCATTATCTCCAGTTCACGTTAATGCTTCTTGGGTGTTTGATAGATTGCAGACCTTGTCTTCTTGTACTCATTATTTCCTAATTGTCCTGGAGACATTTACTACCATCCGTATTTATTTTTCATTTTTGCATAATTGGGTGTGTGAGGAGGGGCAGAAATGAGGCTATGTGTTAGTGGGGTGAGGCCTGATGCTAGAACACCCTAGGCCACCCAGACCAGGATACACACAGGGAGATTTACTCCCATCATAAATGGAATACTTATTAGAATCACTGGCGTGTGTGATTGTGTTTCTGACTAAATGAAAATGCAGTTTCAGATATCTATATCTGTATCTTGTAATACTTTAACCTCATATATTGGCATCCGATATAAGGATGACCATATAAACTTCACCCTACATGAGTTTTGCATGGCCTGAAACGATAGTTTTCACCAAGAGACTCACCTGTTGAGTCAACATATTCTTAAGTTATTATATATCATTATATCCTGAAGTGTGTGTCATCCAGTTAAGTGGGGGTTAAATGATCACATTTCTACTAGCAGGATGTGTTCAGGCCCACAGAGGAAAGCACTTTCTTGTGCAGATGTCCACTGTGTCAATCAGGTAGCACATGATTAAAATTATTTTTAACATAGTTTGATTGACCGTTGAGTGTGCTAAAGATATTCCACCGTTTGGTGACTGATGTTGACAAGTTTCTTTTTACTTTGCGTTCTTGTTTGATCGTCGCAACTTAGCTGTTTAGTTTCATCAAGATCTGTGAAGATCGCAAGTCATAAACTGGTTTAGATGATTAGATGGTTTAGATGATCAAAAACAAGAAAATCAGGTAAAATCTTGTCTGTTTAGCAAATCCTATTCATGTGAATGTGGCGTCACAGTGCAACACAACCCAGTGCATTATTCTGAAGAAACGAATTTGGATGAGAATTAGTGTTAATCTGAAACGACCCAAGTCTTTCTTCCAGAACGGGTTTCACAAAGTTTGGCTTGATGTCTGCCGCGTTGACTGGTACAGGTCATGTGGATTAGCGAGTGAATGGGTTTACACAATAGAAACAATTTTACCGGATGTCTTAACCAAACCTTTAAAGTAAACTGGGCGAGGTAACGTCTTGATGTAATAATATATGATCAAATATGAGATGACAGGTTTCTTGGATTCTTGATACGGTTGCTTTCATGTCAAATTAGGGTCACTTATGACTCATTTTCTCATTTAAATGGAAATTTCAACTTTAAATCATACAGCTTAGAGCAAAAGAAACAATCAGAAAACTAATATTCAGTGTGTTTGTTTTAATAATATATGTACTAGATATTTTAATACAAATGACTAAAATTTTACCAACTTTTTTTTTTTTTGCTCCTGCGGGTGACGCTAACAGCGTTTAATCTGCTATTAATTGATAATGATTAAAAAGATAGCCATGTAGAAGCATTCTGTTAATAAACCTTGGAAATGACCCTAATAAAGTCCAGACATGCAGTTGCTGCCGTCAATTTGGGATGAATCACCTTTTCCTGTGGTGAATTTTGCATAAGCTTTATCAAGAGTGTGATCGGCATTGTCGGTGAAGACGGGAGGCATATATTGGCAGGTAGTTTCTCGTTGGTTTCAGCCATCTTTCTGTGTTTCTGCCCCACCTCATTCACTGCAGTGGTGACACACTCCCAAGATAGGTGTGTGCTTAGTTTGGTTTGTCAACCTGCCAGTTACTCTGCTGAATGAAAGGTGTCTCCTGCTTTCAGCCTTCAACACATTGCTGTCATCTTGACTTTAGTCTCACAGCTACTCTTGATCAAAGGAGAATTTGCTCACTTTATAGAAATAGGAATTGAATAGCAATTACTGTCAGGGTTTTTTTTATTTCAAGATTTGTAGATCACAAATATGAAGACCAAGTTTAAGTTTAAATTTAAGAACATAGTTTTGTAAATGAGGTCCCATTTCTGAGTGACTTTACACAGATGGCCTTTTACCCTTTTGGCATTCATGGCTGTGGTGCAGGAGATTTGTCAAGATACTGTCACTCGACCTTAGTGTGGAAACACGGGTAGTCACAACCCCACAGATACTGTCTTGTTGCAGTAGAAGCTTGACATTCAATTGTAAAAATGTTAATTGAAAATAGTTTATTAAAAATAGTTAATTGACTAAATTTTTCATCCAATGACTTGTCAATAAACCAATTGTTCAAAAAAATGCAAATGAGATTAATTGTATTGAATTTTCTTTTAGAAAAGAGAGTTTTTACCATCAGAGAGTTTTTACCATCAGAAATTAAAATGGTCTTGATTTGCTTTGGACCAAATTCATATAACTTGGACTTGTTTCATGTCACATGTCACCATTACTGATTACACATACACATACATACATACACACACGTGTGTGAATACCTTGGCTGATTATCCCCAGCAGCTGTAGCCAGTATGGATGATCCTGGAGAGACTGCACTAACCCCTCCTACACAGGCAAACAGGAACACACACACATTTACACACCCACATGGGCTCTTGTGGTTTTATTTTTTGGGTGAGGCAGCTGGCCAAGAACAACGAGAGGCCTGCTTAGCATTTCAAAGGTGCAGCTCTCTCCCTCTCTTCTCCCCCTCTCCTCTCTTTCTCCTTCTCACATTTAACAACTGACGATGGGAACAAAATGAAATATATCAACTTTGATTCCAAATGAAAAGGACAGGATTTGCAGACAAGTACGGCCATTAGAGTCACTCGAGTTTTTGAAAGCAGTCCAAGATTCGGGGGCAAAAAAAAAAGGTCATTCTGTGGACAGTCATTAGGAGTTTGGGGTTCACTTGGAAACATAACATTTTAGGCTGCACACCTTTGTGATATCTAAAATCTGTGTTTCCTTTGTGAACAACATCTCACTGATGATGTGATCTGAGCATCGCTGTAGTCAAACCCCTGGTGTTCCTGTAAGGTAATCATTTATCTCCTCAGAATGATTGAGTATACCTCCACACATTGACATAGCATGGACATGGCTTGACATACAGTCAGTTTACAGTTTGATTACCCAAACAGCAGCTTGTCTCTATGAATTATTCACCAATGTTCCTTTACCATGTAGTCATGTGTGTTGAAACCAAATCACTGGCATTCTTTCCATTTTATTTTTTGAGTTATTAATCATACAACCAGCTGACACAGTCTTAAACCTAACTGGCTTGTAATCGTTTGAAATTTCTGAAAGGACTATCATTGACATTGTTGGAGAGTGATAACCGACCAGGTTTCAGAAAGCGTTGAGCACGAGGACAGTTGGTGACATTCGGTCATAGTGATTCACAAATGATTTGAAACTACATACAAGTGTGTGTGTGTGTGTGTGTGTGTGTGTGTTTGTGTGTGTGTGTGTGTGGCTCTGTGTAGCTCCGTGGTGCACTGGCATTGCGTCTGGAGTTTCTCCTGCCTCACGCCCTGAGCCAGCTGGGATAGGCTCTAGCTCCCCATGACCCGTGACAGCGGATGAAGTGGTTGTGAAGATGTATGTATGGATAACTAAATATTTTCTCATTCACTAGGCCTAGAGACTGTTGAAAGCAGGTGGCTGTTGTCAGTTTAATATTAGGTCATTCTTTAATGGATAAAGTGTATATGAATAGGCTCCAAAAGGGAGCATGCATCACTGAATAAAGTCCTACTCTACTACGATAACGGTCCTTTGCAATGGTTTCTTCTGGAGAACCTTCTAATTCTAGTATGAATAGTGCAGAGTGTGTAGTTGAGTCTTCTAGGGAGACCTCCAGATGGCCAACGTGCGTCGATGTTGCTCCAGGTCAAGACATCGATGCTACTTCAAATACGGATTCTAAAGACTATGGAACCTTTTTAGGAATAGGTTTGTGGAACTATTTTCTTCTATTGACAGCTTTGAAGGGAGAAGTCTGGACTTTATTGTTGCCTATTGTTCCACTAGCACTATAGCGCCACCTGTTACTATGAGCAGATCACACAGCTGTCTCACCTGCTTAGCAGTGGTGTGACAGATGAAGGAAGCAGTGCAGGCTGACCAGAGTCCTCTGGAGGCTTATTCCAGCCAGTTGGTGCTATCATCTGTTTTATGACCCATCGTCCCCTCTCTGGACAACAAACTGGACCCTTTAGGCTTCTGCTAAAATGCTCAGTCTGTAGCAAGGAAATGCTTGGTGTTTATTTTCACAGAAATATGACTATATGCAAACTTCAACTCCATGGTATGACATCAAACTCCAGTAAGACTCAGTCTCTTTTGTTTCAACAATGGTATTGGGTTTGTTTTTTCATCACATCTGCAACTTTTATTTGCAAAGTGCAGGATGTTTTATTTGTGTGTGCTAGCTAAGTTCCACCAACATGCTTTCTATACGGGTAGCTTCAGAGTGGTTCAGTTTCACCATAGATATTCAAAAGCTTTGCATCCATTAAAAAACTGCATAGTGGTATCACTTAAAGGGTGCTGGAATCCCAACCCATATTTCCATGTGTTCTGTAACTGTTTGGCCCTGGTATGGTTTGACCTCATTGCGCACGTTAACCACATTCAGCTGTGTCCTAAACTCGCCTGGTGACCTGGATTCACTATTGATGCTCCTTGATAAAAATTGTGGCATCCCTCACTTCTGTTGGAGCCAAATCTTTTGGCTTTTTCCAGATTTTCCAGATCATTTCAAGTAGAGTCTGGTTGGTGGGTCATCCTCTATTTGCATCAGTGTAACATCCCGCTGTGAGTTGAATGAGTTGCAGGGAGACTCTTCCTTGCTTTCTCACACTGTCTCGGAAAGTCTATTTCTGTTGTTACAGAATTGCTCTTCATTTTCTCTTTCTAGACTCGGCCTCCCTCTCACCGCTCATAAACACATCATCAGTTGTTGGAGCAACACGTATGTGTGTGTGCCCAGTGGAGCACACACATACGTATAGAAGGATTACTTCAGTTAGGAGGAATATTATTACTATTTCTGCTCATATGTGATTCTGTGCAACAACTTTTTGCCTTAGTTGATAAATTGTAAAAAAGCACAGCAAGTACATCAAAAGCACCATTAGGCCCATGCTGCAGTGTTAAAAGATTCAAGGCATGCAAACGTTTATTAATTATGTTGCAAATTTAAAAGACTCATTTTATCAATGGATAAAAAGTCAAACATAATAATTATGCCACATGAAGCCACCTACTCTCATATGTTTTGTCTCCTGTAGGAGCTGCGGACAAAATCCAGTCAACAGTTTTTAAAAAAAAAAAATTGAATTTCTTTAATTTACTGGCTAATTTACAGCTTTGTCTGCTGAACTGTCAATAGTTTACTTTAGAGGAGGAGAGCAGAAATCACTAGATTTCAGTCACAGTACTTTTCTTTGGTGTTATGATATAAAAGGTTGGGCTATCGGTAGATCCTTCTGTGTACAGCATTATTTTCTGAACTACAGACAATATTTAATTGAGAGTTGGATAGGCAGGATGGGCTTGAGAAATTTTGATGAAGTATTATGCACGATGGAAAGACTATAGCATTTCCAAACTGGAAAGACTTTACAATCAGTAAGTAGCAGTTAACTGCTAACTCAAATATGAAGAAAATCAGCCTAATTTGGAGAAACAGCATCGTTTGGGAGCCCCTTATGTTCCAATTCCCTCTAGAGCATGCAAGAGACAACAGTCCCTGGTTGTAATTTGCCCCTTGACACTTATGTTGGAGGGAAGAAGAAGAGGCAGTATAAGGAGGAAACCCACTCACTGACCTGAGTGGACAAAGGCTTAAATGGAAGTTGGGGCTTGTAAGCAGATCCAGGCCTATAGTGCATTAGCATCGTACACAGTCTTATCATTGTACGCCTTTACACTGACAGGTCTTTTATTGGTTCCTGATCACAGTTGGTGATCAGTCGAAGGTAGTGAGTGCGACACATAAAGCAGACTTCAAAAAGCTAGCGACAGTGAGAGCTCACTGTTACATCACCTCTCGTTGCCCGTGTCTGGACAAAAAGGTTGCCCTTGAACCCATGAAGAAGACCTTGGACTGCAGATATGCAAGCTCTTGGCATGATAAGCAGAGTTTGCCTACCAGTTTTACACCACTCTTGTTCACCACGTGGACTGTGGTGGTTGGTCGGTAGTTGCTCGATTTCTGATGATGTCATTGTAAAGCGACTTTTGCATTCAAATGATAAACCTCCTTGTATTCGATTGTAAGCTTTCTGGCCTCACTTCCATTTTATGTTCATGTGCACTCATTCAGTTTTACAACCAATTGCCTGCAGGCTTTGCAGATGTGACACGCTTAATTGGCCAAAAACTTGCTGACTACAGTCGATGAACATCGTAGAAACCAAGAGCTAGAGGCCCTGCCAATAGTAGACCACATTGTATTACATGCCTGTTGAATTTGTTCTTAGTTTCCTCTTTTGTATTTCTCTTCATCTTGCTTTAGGGGATAAAGACGGCAGCAAAGTTACAACAGTTGTGGCCACTCCCGGCCAAGGTCCTGATCGGCCACAGGAGGTGAGCTACACGGACACCAGGGTCATCGGCAATGGTTCGTTCGGCGTCGTCTACCAGGCTAAACTCTGCGACTCAGGAGAGCTGGTCGCCATCAAGAAAGTCCTGCAAGACAAGAGGTTTAAGGTAAAATGAACATGCAGTATCTTTCAGATCTCTCAACTGTCATTAGTCACCTAAGTACAAGAAACAAACAGAAGAGAGAAGAGTAGCACCAGCTAGATGATCATACACACTAACATGCTGACTGATTAAATGTGACACATACATGAATGGAGTGATCTTTCACAAGTACGTTGAGATCAGTGAAGCTGCGAAACAAGAGAAAACAAAGGCAGAAATCCTTCCTGCTTCTGGCAGGAAGTTGGTGTGGTTGTGGTGGTGAGATCTTTTCCACCACAAACAAACTCATGCGCATAACACACTGATACTCAGTTAAGTTTAGTTCAGTCGCCTCCTTAGAAAAGCCATTTCCTTCCAAGCAAAGCTCTGCTGGTATCCTCTCTTTGTGTTTTGAATGGTTTTGACTGATGGTTTGTTTGGGGGTCGGCGGTAGAGCTGTCCCTCTTCTTAGCTCATGGATAAAAGACTGGAGACCTTTAGGCTGGCAGGACAGCTGTTCAGATTCTCATTAAGTATTCAGGGTTAATGGTAATGGCTGCACATTGTAATAGTATTGGTACTATCTAACATCACTATCATCACAACTTGGGCCACTTCCAGACTTCTGCTTGATATGTTGGAGATGCAGATTTGTTTTCTTATCTTAAACTGGTCAAATTCAGCAGCCTTCATTAGAGAAGGTGGACATTCTGTGGTTCATTCTGTGGTTTTAAAGGAATGAACAAGTTATGAGTAACTCCCCTGAAGGATTTGGTTTATTTAAGCAGTTTTTCCATTGATATAGGAAATAAGAACAATAGATCCCATTAAAGGAAAGGAAAGATTTGACTCTGGGAGGAAGACTTCTTATCTTATACACTGACAATTAGAAGAGGAATAAAATTACGGTACAACCTATTTTATCAGCTCATCAACCAATGACTTTTTTTGTTTTACTTTTTTCCAAGTTAAACTAAAGTTTAGTGGACAGATGGGTTTGTAGCTTAGTTGTCTCCAAACTGCTCCCTCAATCTACCTCCAGGGCCCGTGTTAGGATCTTGTCCTCATGACAAGGTTTGACCTTGTGACTCTTTAAAATCTGTCATATGTTATTTCATGTGTGGAAGACCTGTCTTACATTCATTCATTCATTCATTGTCCACTGCTTCATCCGCTGTTGCGGGTCGTGGGGGACTGGAGCCTATTCCAGCTGGCTTAGGGCATGACGCCAATGCACCGCGGTGCCACACTAAGAGACAGAAAACCACACACACACACACTCATACCTACCCAATTTGGGATATGCCAATTAACCTGAAGTGCTTGTTTTTGGAGGTGGGAGGAAGCCAGAGAACCCAGAAAGAACCCACGCAGACGCATGCAAAACATGCAAACTTCGCACTGAACGGCATTTGAACTCGGAACCGCCTTGCTGTGTGGCGACAGCGCTACCCGCACATCTCCTCAATGCTGTTTGGGGGTTTCTCTCTCCAGTCAGGCTACATTTTTAGAAGCTGCCTCTTATGATACTTTGAATTTTCTACAGGTTAAAGTTTTTTGGGTTTTTTTGTTCACGGTGACTCTAAAGCATCAAGTTCTTGTTTGGCCAAGTCAGAGAGATCATTCTTTCAAAGATGAAAAAGGTGTACACATAAATTAACCATAATTTTATATTTCTGAATTTTTTTTGTAGTGTTCCATGGAATTTAAGCTGACTGTAAATTTTGATCATCTTTTCCTAAAACCTATAACCAATCTATATCCTACATACAGTATATTATCATTCTGATGCATTAGTAGGTTAAGTTTTTATGGGTTGAGTCATCTTCAGATAACTTGTTTTTTTGTAATTTTGGTTTTGAGCTCAGTCTAATCTGAGGTATTCCAAGCTGGGCTGTCAGTGGTTTGTTGCGTGATGCCGGTGCTGTTTGATGAATATTGTTGATCCTGGACGTCAGGGTTTTTTGGTGAGGATGAGGAGGACAGACCCAGGTGCACCCTGGGGTCACCTACATTGAACTCAGTCTCTCGTTGGAGCAACAGAAGTTCAGTCAGGTGTGTTTCCCTTCAGGGTCTTGACATGGAATGGTTTTGCTGGTCCGACTGGTTCTGCTGAATAGTTCAGCGGCTCAGTGACACAGATTTAACCTTATGAAGGTTCAGCCCAAATTTTCAGCAGTTGTAGCATGTGCTTATCCAAAACCAGACAAGCATGTGATGTTACTTATAATGCGGACAAAATGTCTTAAACCACATTTGCAAGTGTTTTCTTTTTTATGCTATTTAATAACCATGCTGACAGGTCCTGCTTTTCACGTTAGCCGTGTTTGCCTTGCGGTTAGCGCAGGACGCCAGCAGGTGCTGTGTTTTAAACCGCAGCCAACTAAAAGATCAAAGATCATTTTGCGTTGTTTTCTTTGAAGGGCTGAAGAAAACAACACAACCTGCGATGGTTTAGAGTGACCTGGATGAATGACAATCTACATCAGCTTCTTTTTGTGCATCTGTCAGCTTTTCCTCTGTCTTTTATTTTTGGGCTCACTGTTTCCACTTGCACTGGTCCTTCCTTCCTCGTGAACAGCTCTTTATGAAAGTGAAGCAAATGAGTGCTAAGACTCTTCACATGACTCTCATGCAGACCAGAAAGCTTTTGCGCTGCCTCACGTGAACATACCTAAACACCTGAATTCCATTTTCTCCTTATTCATTCTCCTCTGCTCCAAAACCATTCTCTTCACACCTCCATCAGCAGAACTCTTCTGCTCCAACATGTCTGAAGGCCTTGTCAACATCTCACACACAGGCACGTCAATGAGGTCACCATGTGAGTTAGATTGTAGCTAACAAATGCGCGAAGCAATCTTGATGAGCTTACATTCTACCCATGATGCATTATGGGATAAATCCAACCCCACTCTCATCAGAAGGATCATATATCTACTCATTGGAAAATGGATACTTGCATTAAAACCAATGAACACACACACACACACACACACACACACACACACACACACACACACACACACACACACACACACAGAACGAGAGCATGTCTGGTGACATGGATGTTCAGGCAACAGTATAGTGTCTGGTGATTGAAGCCTGCTTTATTTATCTGATACACAAGAGTCTTTACGCAAAACTGGTACTTTATTTGTTATTTTTAGTTGTAAAACTATGAAGTTTCAGTGAACACTATATTTAAGCAGGCACTAGGGCGGCAACTGACATTGTGTTTTTCTTTTCTGCAATATCTGACATGAATAAATACAGGAATTAATCAGTGTAGAACTTTTTGCTGTGGGTTTTGACAGTTTTGAAGAAAGGGAGCTGCTACTCGGAGCAATTCCTGACAAATAAGATTCATAAAAGGGAATGAAATGGTTCCATTAATCCATAAAATAATTTGTGTTAAATAAAGCAACTCAGAATCCTGTAGATGTGTTTGTGAATTTGTGGGTTTGAAAGCGTCCTCCCACAACCCCAGATTTCTCTTGTCAGTTTTGTTGTCCCCGCAAACAGTTCAGTTTCAACCCAGCAGTTCGTATCGCTGATCCTGACAAGGCAACTCCGCCAAGACCAGAAAGTCTGAAGAAATTCCGATGGGGAAATACATGTGTCCACCAGATTATTCCTTCTCCTGAGAAGGACGTCTGAGAGCAGGCTTAGGTCTTACTACTAGCATGCTAAAATGCCTCAGACTTAACACCATGAACTGAACCAGTCATGGTTCCAGTACAAAAACACACTCGGTAAACTGGAGTAATTATGACCAGACAAGAAACAGATGGTGAGGAACAATCGATGCTATCACCAGGTGCATGGCAGAAGACATGGGTCGGCCTCCAACATTGGTATTGATATTATTGGCCGACAGTGATTAATATAAGAGCAAACTAATACAACGTGACGCTTTTCCAAACACTTTTTTTTTTTATTTGGCTGAGAGCTCATTCTATGGCTGAAATGCAAAGAACTGATTCAAATTCGGGCACAGTCTCCGAACCAACCCGGGACGTTCCGTAGTGTTAGAACAATAAAGCGTGTGTGAAACTGGATATGGTTTTATCAGATGATAAATCAGCGCTATGTAGTGGTGGGACTTCTTGCAGCTTGCATTTGAGGTATTCTCCCTCTCTCTCTTTCTCCCACCCGTTCCATCTGTCTCAACGTCTCTGCTGGCCTGGTTATTGACACACTGGTGGATGACAGGTCAGCAGGAAGGACTGCAGTATAACTGGAGCTGGGCAGGGCTGGACTGAACAGCCCGTCTGCTCCTCCTCCATATGGTACCATCTTTCTCTCTCTCTCTCTCACACACACACACACACACACACACACACACACACACACAGACACGCCCTCAAATACTCCCACTAAGCCCCTGCAAGAGAGCGAGGGCGTTGCCTGCAGTGCATGATGGTTCGATAGCTGGTCTGTGACCCACACACTATGATGTCACTTATAGTGTGTGTGTGTGTGTGTGTGTGTGTGTGTGTGTTGGCAGTTGCATAAAGGGGTGAAGAAGCAAGGGGAGGGTGGTGGGAACTGTTTTACATTTGCTGTAAATTAATTAGGTGGGGGAATTGCCTGTACCAGACTGTTGAGCTCCAATGTGCTGCTGGGATGACGGGGTCTCGTTCGGTAGACGTACACTTCACTCTGCTGCGTTATAAATGATTGCGAGGGGATGATAATTCTCATAATGTGACCAAAAAAAAAATGTGGAAAGGCAGTTTCATATCCCCCCCTGTGCCAACCGCTTTAGACTGACCCACATAACAGCAGATCTCCTTTGTCACCTCATCAGCCCTCGAGCACTGTTTGTCTCTCGTCAACCAGATTCACAGCTAGCTGGTTAGCTGAGTTCTTCGTCATCTGTGGTTCATCACTGAAATGTTATCTTTGAGGGTTTTAACAGTTGCATGGATTAATCAAGGGAGGACATGTCCTCACAGTTTTTGTTATGTCTTTCTTTGTATTGCAGTGTTTTGCTGATTGTTTTTGCTGACACAGTTTCCTACTTCCAGCCAGATAATGGTGCCTTACCTAAAGCAATAGGAATAAAATGTAATTTTTGAAAAATTAAGGAGTAACCAAAATAGTGACTTGATTCTTTAAGTTAGTCTATAGCTGCTTCTTAAATCTGCCATTGTGGGTCAGATTCATAACACTTACACATACAAGGAACCTAGTGTATACACATTTTTGACATTCTTCAGATTATGCCAACACTCTCACAGTCTGTAGATTATCCTGCTTTTATTTTACACCAATGTTCTGTGATGAACCCAAGATAAGAAGTTAACTTACACTTAGTCCGTTGACTAACACAAAATGCACAAGAAACCGCTGAACACTTGTCCAAACAGAGAACTGTGTGCTTTCCCAGGAGAGGAGGTGTAGAGGAGGTCATCAGGAGAATATTACGTCAATCTGATCATCTGCTGTCTTGGTAGTGTCAGAAATGAGCAGCCCAAATTTCTCAATAAATGTAGGTTGTAAGCCAATTTCCATTCTGCTTTGTTTGCAATCCACATGTAAAAAACTTTGTGTTTGTGGGAAATATCCAAAATTCCAAATATGAGAATCTTAGAGCATGCATTGTATTATTGTATTTAAATTCCTGCAAAAATAAGGTGAAAATAAAATGTTATCTTTGTCAGAGTTCTACATTTTATGTTAAAGCCTGAGTTGCAGTAATAAAGCTTTTAATCTGTAACACTAATGTCCAAATCATATGGGGGCATCACAAGGTTTTTGGTTTTTTTGATGTTCTTGAAATCAATTATCTAATAATTCCACTGCTCTGACTTGTTCTGGTCTTAACTTTGATCCCTGTATTCTTTTTTGGTCTGTCTTTTGGATTCTCTATTAACTTTCTGTGCCCACTGTGAACTTTATACAAGCCCATTAGACCAAGTCAACATGCAGCACTGCGATAAAGAGGAGGAGGAAAAGACGGAAGGTAGAAAATATTAGCTATTACAGAGCTGTTAGTGCATGAAGTCCTGCCCACCATTGAATCTAATCTATCTAATAACAACTAGTTTTCCTCATAGTCACATTGAACGTGAATAAACAGTTAAAGAACTGATCCAATCAGGCTGGTTCTGTTCTCTGGATTCTTGTTCACACCACAGACCCGAGACAATTCATACACATTTAGTGCTTTGGCTGAAGTTTGTGCTGTGAGCTCTTTTAGTTTCCCAGAGGTCTTTAATCTCTATTTTAATCCAGGCATGGGAGAAGACAATGTGCCATAATGTCTGCGTTGTTCTGTGAAATAATTAATAACCGATTGTTTCATTTTCATTTTTTTCTGGCTCCTGGAAGAAATTAGCACAAGGATCTTGTTGCATCAGTTTATCTGACAAGAAGACGATTGTTCTCTGAGATGATTGGTAGCGTCTTCTGTCGTAAGACACACTGCTACGTATGTCGAGTTGTTTTGGGTTCCATCCTGTATGACAATCCAACAAAGCCACTTGCATGATTAAACCATCATGCAAGTGACACGTAATGTGAGTAACGCCTGGTCAGGTAAATGGAAATAATGCCGAGTCAGCTGTCTAAAAGGGTTCACAGATCCACTCCTTTCACCACGAGCTTGAAATGTGAGATGCAACATGAGAATCATGTGCTATTCTTGTGTCTTTGTTTTGCAGAATCGTGAGCTGCAGATCATGAGGAAGTTGGACCACTGCAACATAGTCCGCCTGCGCTACTTCTTCTACTCCAGTGGAGACAAGGTCAGTTGTGTGTTGGTGCATAAACCAACACCCCCCCGTCTGGGGTTCGACACAATGAATTACAGTATTTTCTGCACTATGAGGCACACTGGACTATAAGGCGCACATTCAACAAATGGCTTATTTTAAAGCTTTCTTATACATGAGGCACACTGGATTACAAGGCGCACTGTCAGTGTTAGAGAAAACAAAAGGCTTTTAGGTGCGCTTATAGTGCGGAAAATGCTGTACACTGTAATTTCAGAAATTAGGAGATTAGTTTCAAGACGGTAATCAAAATTTCAAAAAATCAAAAGTACATGGTATAATGAAAAATTGCACAGCATTATCAATTTGTTTCCCCATTCAGGTACAGTATACTCAGGCATGAAACTTTAATCCTCTCCCCATTGCCAACATTTGTTTTTTTTTAAATGTCTTCTCCAGTTGGCTGTTCAAGAAAATCTTTTATGATAAGGTAACATGGATGTCTAACAGACAGGTTTATATACTTGTGACACATTAGTTCACACTTCTAGGTGGATGGAAACTGGGCAAACTTATTTTTAAGCCCGAGACAGTAGAAGCGCTTTGATAGATAAAAATAAAAGTAGAATTTTGAAATGAATGACAACACTGTGTGACTTAGATATAAGCTGGAGACTTAATGACAGCATGCATTTGCATAGCTTTCTGTCCAAAGAGCGTGACGCCTACCCTGTGACTCACGCTGATCCTGATGAACTGTTGTGTGTGCCAGGTGCTGCCCTGTGTGCGATTCCATGTGTGGGCAGGAGGAGCAGGGATCAGTGGGCAAACTGCTTCACCTCACTGTTTATAGAATAAAAATGATAATCAGTAGACCTTTAGAGGGCTAGTAAGAAAGAAATGGGTCACTGTCTCAAATCTAAGCAACTCTTGTCAATTTCTTGAGAGGAAGCAGTAAAGGTGTAACTCTTTCTTTCAGGGTTAAAGGTTAAGTGCTGACTTATTTGTTTTAAGTACTCCTTAAAGGTTCCCTTGGCCTGCTGCGATCCACTCCTTCAGCACCATATTTCAAATTAGAGTAATAAAAGACTTTGTAGTTTGAGTCTCAAGCCCGAGATTGAATGGTGACCATCTTGTCTGGAGTATATCTGTTATACTATCCTTCGCAGCTAGTCTGTCCTGGACTGTTGGGCCTGTAATGTGTTCATTCGTATACTCGGTGCACTTGACAGGAAAGTCCTCCTTAACGTGAAACCTTGACGCCTGGAGACTATATCTTAGTGACATGCCATAGCATACATGGCATTCACCAGGAGTAGACAACTGAAGATGGATGAGGGGTGGCTCTGTTTGCCAGACTAGTGACTCAGGTTAATAATAGACCCACCCGGGCCCTCCCCTCCGTGCTGTAAACTCCGCCCGGTTGCCACCTCTTACCTCGCGCCATGTGCTCGCTGACCTCTGGGAATCACACAGTTATACTGACACAGTTGTGACAAAACGACCTCACATATTTCCAACATGACATTTGCAGTGACAGTGCATGTTGTTCATTGTTGTTTGTTTGTTCGTGTCGTTACTCTTACCTTTACATAGTATAAACCCCTCTCCTTCACATGTTCCCTTTCATGTATTAATTTCTCCCTCCTCTTTGTCGGTCACAATGTCTCACCCGAGGCTAATTGTGGAGACTGGCACCATGTTGTTGGTATGGGGACGTACAACTGAGGGTAGACAGAGCTGCTTCAGTAGACAAAAGGTAATGTCACCTAGGAAGGGAGTTCAGTGGAGAGCTGCAGACAAGTTGATGGATTGATAACAGAAAGTAAAGGTCAGGTATTTGGAGGAGTTTCCTGCAGGGAGGGTTCATACTGGTCAAAGCTGCTCTAGCCGTCAGCATGTGAACAGGTATTCTTATGCAACCGCTGTCATGTGGTGTTCTTGACACACACTCCTTTTGCTAGTACCCTTTGGCCACTTGTATAATAGTGTTCAAACGGAAGGCCACATGTTCAGACAGCGCAGGCAGGGAAGAAAGCAGCAGTTTGGCTGTTACCTTTTCAAAATAAGATGCGTTTCACCAAACGCAACTGCTGTCTGTGAATTCACTGTCATGTTAAACATGCAGACTTCTCAGTTGTGACAGCGTGAAAATATTTTGTTTTTCACCTTGACATAAATTAAGCTGTAATACAAAATTCACAAACTCTTTGAAGCAAGACTAGTTTACCCTACCAGAGGGCCTCAGTCAAAAAATAGTCATTCAGTTGTTTGTGTTGGATGCTTCATTTTCTCCAGACTGACTTAGTGATCATTTGTTCATATACAGGTTTATTTGAGGAGATGCAGCACATAATATGCAGTATCAAGTGCAATGAAATATAGCATTGTTGCAAGATGTTAAGTAGTAGTAACAAATCAATATTTATTATTTTGTGATTTTGTAAATGCATGTTTACCCAAAGTACCCCCATTAAATCCTGCTCAGGGCAGAAAGGGGTGGGGCTGTAGGTAAAAATACTGAGGTTTCCATGTATAGTCCGCTTGTTGGACTTTGTGTGATGGTCACTTGAACATAATCTGGGTACATTCAGTCCACAGAGAGTAAGGAAAAGAGCGATGTCCAGGCCAACAGATTATTTTTATCAGGGACCCAGGAGCAGTTTTATCTGCCCCTCTCCTTACCAATGTTTTTCTTTGGGGGGCCAGTATTTCAACATCCACACAAAGACACTCCTATATGTACAGATGTTACATTGAGGAGGTCTGGCTGTGGAGTTGCAGAATTTGTGATGAACCAAAGTGGCACAAGTGAGTATTTATGGCAAAGACAGTGGCTGACATAGAGGACATATAGAGTCCCCTGGAATATATTTATAGATTTATTCTTTGCTCTGCACGGCCAAGTTGCACCTGTAGTCCTTCAGCTGAAATAAGGGTCTGCAGTTATATGCATTTATAATAATCATCCACTTCTGCACATTTTTCTCTAATCATATGTATTAAAGTATGCATCACATCAAGTGTTGACTCTCACAATGTGCCACTTATGATTAAATAAGCTTGACAAAGTCAACTCACCAGGAAGCACAAACTCACATTCTATTATTATATGCTGCACTTGTAGAAACTGGCATGCATGCTGTCTGTTACACGCAGCACAGATCCCATCAATCCCCTTCTTGTGGACGGCGTAGCGTGAGGATTGGGAGAGAGCTGAGCCAGTTGTTCAGGTGCAAGCCATTTTCCCAGCAAATTAGAGGCTGAACGATTTAGCTGCGAGTGAGTAAGGAGCCAATCAGACCATCTGGGAGCAAGCCAAGGAAGTGGCTTTATAGTGAGGCAGGAAGTGAGTCATCGCTGTTGCTAGGCTAAATATAGCTTAAGTGGCGGCAGCAGGAGTGGGCCCTCTAGTCGTCACAAATGTTATCAGTGGGAGTTTTTACTCATGGAAGGAAGAAACGGTGCGCATGCACCCACAGAAAGAGATGGGGTGATGCTAATAATGGAACGTGTAAACCACACTACCTATGTCTGAAATCTGCGTAGGGAAACTCTGCTCATTGTGGCTGATATCTGCACCAGTTCTTATGAGCCTGTCTCCCAGTACTCCCGCCCAGTATGTAGTCAACCTGATGGAGTGGGAGAGAGCAGTTGCACAAAGCAGGCCTTTGAGCTGACTGAGGCCGACCGCAGTCTGTCTGAGAAACTATGGGGAGGAAATATGTTGTCAAAGTAGCGTGTTACCACTAGTACCACTAGTTTTAGCAGTAATAAAGTAAAGTGATTAATACAAATGGGATATCGTGTTTATTGTGTCAAATAATGCCTCGTCACCCACCCACCCACCCATTGTCTTGGATGATTTAACAATCATATACAAATTACTGGAAAAACACTCTGAACATCTCTGGAAAGCATTATTCAGTGTACATTACCCACCATGAACTATTGTTGTCTTTATTTATATATTAGAATGTATTCATAATTCATTCATTTATAAAACCTCATTGTTCTTGATCATATTTTTTTGTGTGTAAAAATAACACAAACATGGGATTAATCAGTAAAGCATTGTTCCACAGAGAGAAATATTGTACATTATTACCTTTGAGTAGAAATAACTAACTAATAATATGTAATACATTAGAATTTTAGAGTTTCTCATTCACAGTGATCTGGATGTTCTCAACACGGGCCCATCTCACTCATTGTGCTTGCTTTGGTCTCCTGTTATTACTGCTAGCAGGTAGCTGAGAGGAATCAAAGGTTACTTGGTTGTCTTGTTGAGTTTTCATTGGGTAAAAGACTCTGGGTCCAACCCACCATATCCCAAACGTAGTTATGCAAATACATCATAATTAGATGGTTACTAAAACATACGCAGACAAAACAATTCAAACTATTTCCAAGCCCTTGCCAGAACATCCTCAACAGGAACCAGTGGGTTTCTAACATGACACTTGTGTAATTGTAGTGTCATAGACAGAATAGGGAGCTCAGACAGTTTTTCAGAGATGAAGCAAGCAATTGCTGGTTGGAAATTTGATGGGATAATTTGTGGAAATCTCTGAAAATGTTGGACTTTTTTTTAAATGCTGAGCAGACATTGCATCAGCCCAACAACCTTTACTGTTCCTGGATTCATCCTGTTGTTGTTCCTTCAAGAACTCCTTCTAACAGGCCAAGAGTTGTCCTCTCAAGGCTCGGCTGTTCCTCCCAGCAAACCACCAAGGACACACAGGAAGCCAGTGAAAGCCCACATGAGCCATGAATTGAGATATATATAGTCATGACTTTAAGGCGTCAGACAATGGATTCAAAAGGAATACCTGATGACTCCATGCTTACTGATCAGAATGGAAGGGAAAGGGAAGTCCTAGAATGATTGGCTGACGAGTCTCAGATACAGCATCCTTTCAGGGTCAGTGTGCCCCAGAGCAGAACGTGCACACGCCCACCGTCCACCACAAACCCCGTACAACCGGGGAAGGAGGAAATGATATCATTGTCTGCGGCTGCTCTTGGAGCATTGGCCATTATGATACATGGTTATGCGCTTCCTGCTGTCAGGGGGAGGAGTTCTAAACAATGGAGTCCCAGTTAGACTCAGGAAAAGAACTTGAGTTGTATCAGCTAACAAGACACTTCATTCATGAGGTGGAGATATGTCATTCACACTCAAGAAATTTAAAAATGTGCTATGAATGCTTGTCCCAAGTTGAAGCAACTTTTCCTTTACTTTAAAATGGTTGTAAGTGCGTTTGTACATCAGATTTGTGAGCGTGGTCACATCTTCACTGAAATGAGCATGATTCACTTTTCCAGTTAATTCCAAGCAACCACTCCCTTGTTTAATTAACTCAACGCTATAAAAGAGGCACATCTCAAGTAATACAACGTGTTCCGTAGCCAGAGGACAATCTAGAATCATAATCGGTGTATCCACCTGCTGCACCTCAGGAAGTGGCTTTAGGACTGTTTGCCTCTTTGTGGGCCTGTGTATTCGGACCCCCCTGAAAAGCAATGGATTGTGAGTCTCAAACATCACGCTGGTGCTATCTGGACAAGAAGCCATCCAGGTTGTGGAGCAGAATGACGACACGGGTCTAGGATGACCAGTGATGAGTGATAACCTGACCTGAAAAAAAATTAATAATGAACTAATAAAGTATCTTCCAAACGACCACAGCTGTTTATACCAGATTTTGTAGTAGTAAGGTCTTGTAAGGGTTAAAAGATCTGCTTGAAATTGTAAAATGTAATTGTGATGTTTTTGTTGTTGCTTTTCTCCAACAGAAAGATGAAGTGTATCTGAATTTGGTTTTGGATTACGTTCCTGAGACGGTCTACAGGGTGGCCAGACACTACAGCCGAGCCAAGCAGACACTGCCTATGGTTTATGTCAAGGTATTGAAGTTTGTGTGTGTATGTTTCCACAAACACAATGGTATTAATTGGTGAGCATAACTTTAGTAACAATCACTGTAAAAGGCCATAATGAAACTCCCACAGTGTTTTTATGTGTTTTTATAGCATCAGTGGTATGTCAGCAGAGGGCATGTAAGATGTCAGGACATTTCTCACTTTTTTTTTTAATCGGGAAGCATTCCAATAATTTTTTATTTTAAATGAGACATATTCACAAAAGGTAATGCCTGTTAGAATATATTCTTAATATTTAATGAAAAAATAAAATTTGTCTTGTTGTGAACATTAAAGTAGAACAGATAAGCAGAACTATGGAGACAGTTAATAATGTAGCAATAAAAAATGTCAGTGTGAAAAATAGTTTTGAGTTTTAGATTCAAGTCGTGCTTTTTTTGTGTAGGAATACAGTAATTCCACACTATAAGGCGCACTGGACTATAAGGTGCACCTTCAATGAATGACCTATTCATTCATTGAAGGTGCGCAGCTTTGACTTTCTTTGACTTTCATTCTGTCTGGTCTGCTGACGAGATATGCAACAGCATGGGGGTTGAGGTTACAGTTGAGAGCTGAGAAGTCATCTAAGAACTCATCTTCAATGAAGGGGCTATTTTAAACTTTTTCCATATATAAAGCGCACTGGATTATAAGGCGCACTGTTGGTTTTTGAGAAAATTAGAGTTATAGGTGCGCCTTATAGTGTGGAAAATACTGTACATAGAATAGGAGATGCTGAGTTCCATACCCCCCTCCTAGAAATCACCAGTGACTCGAATGCGAGGGAGGAACATTTCTCCCATGTTGTTCAAAAAGGCCTCAAAAAGAAAGGCCTGTGCTGAGATGGTAAAGGGTTGTGTACTTTACACGGCTGGGAGTTTAAGCAGTTGTTTCCATCTTTGTAGTGAAAAACAAGCCTGGTTTTCATGTGGCTGTGCTCTGTGTGTGTCTGCATGTAGCTGTACATGTACCAGCTGTTCAGGAGTCTGGCCTACATCCATTCATTTGGGATCTGTCACCGGGACATCAAGCCCCAGAATCTGCTGCTGGACCCGGAGACGGCCGTTCTCAAGCTCTGCGACTTTGGCAGGTAGGTTACTCTACTGTAAAAGGTTTTGACAGCAGTGATCTTTTTTTTTTTTTTGGGTAACATGGGATAGTTTCATATTTTAGGGGAGGTTGTCCTCTCTGCTCTCTTGTGACGTGTCAGATGAACTGATGAATACCATTCTCATGTCTGATGTTGAATATATATTTTCACTTATAAATGTAACTCAATGTAATGTAAAATAAATGTAATTACTCCTTAATATTAAATAATTCTAAATTTATTACTTATTCAAGTTACAAACATTTCAGTTGCACAAAAAATGTTTGTTTCTCTGTTATAACATAAATCCTTTTAATTTGTCAGGTTATGAAACCCACAAAACTCCATCAATCAAGGATCAAACTGTCCAAGTGAATAAAGAAAAATAACACAAGCTAGAACATTAACTTTGTTCAAAACGTTTTGGGGTTTTTTCAACATTAAATGGGTTTAATTTATGCCTATTATTATTGTGGAATATGTAGTTTTTTGTCAAAGCACACTTTTGACCCATTTAGTTTTAGACACCCGCGGTGCACTGGTGTCACGTCCGGGGTTTCCCCCGCCTCACGCCCTCAATCAGCTGGGATAGGCCCCAGCTCCCTGCGACCCGCTACAGCGGATGAAGCGATAGACGATGAATGAATAAATAAATGAATGAATCTTTACACACTCTGACCTGTCATGCTTTCGTGGGCCACATATAATGATGTGGTGGGTCACATTTGGCTTTGAGTTTGACCCCTTCGCTTTAAAGACTCTTGGTACTCCAGCTGATGAGAATTCTTAAAATATGACAATTGATCACAGGTTTTAGTTGTCAGGTCACAGTTTGTATTTTATTTCATTTAAGTCCTTTGGGTTCATAAATCCCCTCTCTTTGCCAGAGTGCACAGATAGATGGTGATGGAGCTAATGATGAGCCTTATGTTTTTATGTCATGTGCAGTGCTAAACAGCTGGTCCGCGGGGAGCCTAATGTGTCCTACATCTGCTCTCGCTACTATCGAGCCCCTGAGCTCATCTTCGGTGCGACTGACTACACCTCCAGCATAGGTAGGCTGAATGCAGTTGGCACAGTCGATTTAAACCCTTAAATCATTTGATATGGTCAGCCATGCGAAGCTGAATGACAGAAAACATCATTATCAGGTTGTCTGTACTCAGTGTGGTTATTTCTGTGCCTCTTTTGGTTGTGTCTGACTTCCTTTCACCTGTGGTTTACCTTCTGTCTTCAGATGTGTGGTCAGCCGGCTGCGTTCTGGCAGAGCTTTTGCTAGGACAGCCTATCTTTCCAGGCGACAGTGGAGTGGATCAGTTGGTGGAAATTATCAAGGTAATGGCTGGACATGACCTATAAGGGGTAAAAGTCTTTATATGCAGTGTGACAGGGTCTCCATAAACGAGTATAAATTCAAGCTGAAGTTTACGTTTTGTGTCGTGTGCTTTTTCTGTCTCTTTCCAGGTTCTTGGCACCCCAACCCGAGAGCAGATCCGCGAGATGAACCCCAACTACTCTGAGTTCAAGTTTCCCCAGATCAAGGCACATCCATGGACTAAGGTGAGTCAACAGGTACAAGAGCCTTTTTACTTTTTTAAGATCCACCCTGCATTATCACTTGTCTCCATGCTTATGTTACGAAAGTGATGCTTCAACCTCATGACATCACATCACACCACAGAGCAGCATGAGAGTCCTCACTCCTGCTGTGAGCTTTTTAAACACTAAGAATGACATAAGATGAGGGTAAAAACACACAACAGCTCTCCGTTATTTGGTCCTAAAATTGGACATGTCATCAAAAAAAGTGCAACAAAGTGAAAAGCTCTGGTTTTCCCCCTATAGTAGAAAATGTGAACAAATGCAATGGGGAAAAACTGCACTTCCCGGTTATTGGCACAGCTCACCTAATCAGCGATTTTAATAGTCACTTTCAGATGAATAAATGGTCAATTTGTTTGATAACACATCCAAAGTCGGTCCAAATCTGCATTGTGTGAATTCTGTATTTGCCATCAGATAATCTGAAAGGTGTATTTATCTATTCTGGCTGCTTTGTCCATCCATCCATCCATCATCCAGCTATTTTCTTGTAGCCGAGACGACCACAATCGTCTTGGCTACTGCCGCTTCTCCAGCCTATCCCAGCTTACTACGTTCAAAAAGTGGGATGCACCCTGGTTAAGACGCCAGCTCATCAAACATCTTCTCAAGCTAAATCTTTGATATGTTTGTATGTTAGATGTGTTTTTTACAACAACAGGTTTTTTAATTGGGTAAAGGGCACTGTGTCCTCCTCCAAAAATACAGAATTAACCTTAAATATACTGAGACACAGCATGAAGACTTTCTTAACAGCTTTTTTCCCACAAAAGCATCGGTCAGCTTTGAATTCACGCAGCTCTGACGTCTTGTTGTCGTTCATCCATTCGTTGTGTCATCCTGTTTATGCGTCACTTGTTCTTGTGAGATTTTATCTTGTATAGAAGATCAGCTGACTCAGAAGGAGATTTTCACGTTCTTGTGAGCCTTCACATTTCGCACAAAAGGGGAAGAAAGCCAGATTTGGACAGATTTGGTTCAGAGAGCTGATAAAGAATGTACTGAAACTGAACCTGAGATGCATGGAAGGAGTCATTCTTCAGGAATACAAGAAGTGACGGATGTTTTCTCACCTCGGATAACACGTCACATTTAAAAACTTTTGCTTTTTTTTTTATTCTGGAAAGTACCTGATTGTTATTAAATGGAACTGAGGCTAAAGGCGTTATGTTGCTTTTATTTTAGCACATGCTGTTGACAGGCTGACAGTCATGTTTGTAGGGTTGTTGACCAGCCAGTGCCAAACTGCTTTATGTCAGTCCTATATTGACAGAGTCAATCTGACTTTAATGGACTATCACATTGTCTCATCTTGAAGTTATAGTGAACCTGAAATGGATTGGTGATTGAAAAGGGACAGTCTGTCCTCCTGGCCTCTATTCAGTCCCAACTATGTCTCTGAATGACGGTGATCAGTCGTCCAATCAGCAGGCAGCCACATGTCATCCTGTTGGCCCTTCAACACCCTGCTGTGGTCGCTCTCTGCAACTCTGAGATCAGACTCATTCATTCAGTCACTCTCCTACAAACTTCAAGTACAACAGGCTTTATTAATCACACTGCAGAGAATTTAGACGTCTTGAGTTGTTTTTATGTGTTTTTGGAATAAAATTAATGCTGTTTCTTCTTCTTTTTCAGCAGCAGTGGTGAGCAGACTTCACGTGATCACCGTTTACATCTGTCTTTGTGTCTGATCGTCGCTCAGGTGTTCCGGCCACGTACCCCTCCAGAGGCCATCGCCCTGTGCTCTCGCCTGCTGGAGTACACGCCCACAGCCCGTCTCACCCCGCTGGAGGCCTGCGCACACTCCTTCTTTGACGAGCTGCGTGACCCCAATGTCAAGCTGCCCAACGGGAGAGAGAAGCCCTCGCTCTTCAATTTCACCACCCAGGGTATCAACATGCAACTGTCACTCAAATCACAAAGCATGGTCCCAGAGGCCAGTTTTACCTACACATACAAGTAAAAATAATTAGCAGACTTTTTCTAATAGCAGTAAACAAGTCTCTGTCAAAATGTCCATGGTGAAGTGTCAATAACACGTCAGTATTATATTATAGTAGTAGTACCTCATTACATCTGACAATACTCCCGTTTGACATTAGGGAAACGTCGACTGATGTCTTGACTTTTTCTGCTGTCCATCTCTTTTAGAGTTATCCAGTAATCCCTCTCTGGCTTCCATACTCATCCCCGCCCACGCCCGTAGCCAGGCCGCTGCCTCCACCCCAACCAACACCTCTGCCACCACAGGTCAGAGCCACGCTTCCTCCAACAAACACTTTATTTATCAGGCTGGACAGTCTATGTATTTTTGAGGAGTGTGGGTCATGATCTGTGTCTCTGTCAAATGGAAAATTGGTGTGACTCTCTAATGGTTAAATAGAGCAATCAAGGGGTTTTAAATCCAGCAGTGTGTTTATTTGCTTTGTCTTGTGAACTTAACTTTTACTAATTGTCCTGATTTAATTGATAACAAGTAGTACCACATATTTCAGGTCACACAACTGGAGTAAAGAACATTTCACCTCATTAGTGTTACATCCTGGAAGAGCTGCTAAGTTTTTGGAGGCCGCTGCGCTTGAGCAATCAGAGGTATTAGGTCGGGGCTCCTCAGGACTGTTTGCTCTTTTTCTCCCAAATCTTTGTTCCATTTCATGGGAGTTGATGAGTTGAACCAGGGAGTGGCGTCATGGCTCCAAATCAGTCTCGTGTGACCAAAACATTTTAGTGGAGAGTTATAACAAAGCCTGCGCTACATGGAAATAAAAGGTTTTTCTAGATTAGCCCAATAAAAAGCAGTACATCTGTAAGTGCGTTGAGTGTTTCATTTGAAGTTGTGTAAATTTTACTTGCGCTAAAAGCTAGCATTAACTTTACATTTAAAATACTTCTTTTATGTACTAAGCTCAAACAAACTATGCAGTTAATGCTAAATGATAACAACCTCCTTTCGTTCACAGATGGGAGCAGCACAGAGCGAGGTCCCAGCACCACCACCGCCTCCGCTTCGGCCTCCAACTCCACCTCCTGAGCCCGCAGAGCCTCCCCGCCCTGCCCCGGGCTCAGCCCCAGCTCACGGCCTCTCCACTGCCTCGGCCGGGGGGTGAGCTCCGCTTGGCTCTGCTCTGTCCTGCTCCTCCTCCACGACAGCAGCAGAGTGATGCTGACGCAGTCCGGGTTCAACAGCTAGCCAACAGCCCAATGCCATGATCACAAACCAAGCGTCCCCCCCGATCCCCGACCGACCCGTCATCCAGCTGTTTGAACTGTTCTCCATCCTTCGTCAAAGACATCTCTCTGCGCCCTTTCAACAGGGGAAGTGAACAGAGGTGTTCCTATTGATAAAGTACACTGTACATGTATACACAATGCTAGCCTGCTATTGTTTGTAAGAGGACAATCTGTAGAAAACGTCTGAAGCTGTTCCTCTTGGCCCTTCCCCCCTGATCTCTACATTTCTTTCATTTTTCTGTAACCTAAACCTTTACCTCTGACCCCTGTGACCTCCCCGGTTCCTCCTGTAGTGCATGGCCTGAGTATGGTTAGGATCACCCGGAGAATTCCCCCCGCCGCCACCACCTCCCTCCCCCACTTTATCTCACTTTTCACATCCAAGGCATGAGGCTCATGCACGGGTAAAACACACACACGCGCGCTCTCATGAATGCACATACACACACACACACACACGAATGCATGATGAACCTGATGTATGTGGAAAGAAGCAGTCCTCTCGCAGAGGGGGTAATATTTGTTTCTTTGCCTGGGGTTGTTTTTAAATGGTTGGCAAGCTGTTTTAATCCACCTTGTTTTTAATTTTTTTTAATTTTTTTGGTTTTGTACACCTGGGCAGACTTTTTTTTTTAGAATTGCCATGTGCGATGGATGTGACACGTATCTGGTCCTGTGTGCTTGTATAATATATACATAGAATACAAAACAAACATGCATTACATACACAGTTTATATATTACTTTTCTTTATGTATAAAAAGTATATATAGATGTATATTAACTAAAATGGTTCAGAAATCATTTATGGTGAGCTCATATCTGGCAGAGCAGTGGCAATATTTGCTGCTGCCTAAAGACAATAGATTTAGATCATGTGGTGTTTTTGTTTTCTGTTCTTATTGGCTGGAGTGATCGATTCCAGCAGCCACTTCCCTGTTCTCTTGTGTTGTCTGTACTAAGACTGTAGATGGATTTAGGGCACCGCTCTATTCTCTATCTTTGTACCTGTCTATAACAGTGTTTCCGTGGCAGTGCAGTTTCTAGACAAGCACCTTTTTCATTGTCTAGCTCTCTGTGAACAATTTGAGATGTTTTTTTAAACACGTTCCTCTCCTCCACTCTCCCCGAGAAGTCCCAGCGGATCGCTGTTTTCGGCGGCCTGTCTTGTGTTGTGACCACTGACTGAAGTGTTAGCGTGTCCCCCCCTGCCCCCTTCCTTCCACTGGCCATACATAGAGCCACCCGGTACAGTCTTATTTACAGAGAATACTCATGACATTTAAAATAAAAATTTTAAAAAAAGAAAAGAAAAAGATGGATTTGTAAATACAGTATAAAGGCTCCTCACCAAAATTCTGACATGTATGTTGTTTTTTTTAATGTTTTTTTTTTTCTTTTCCCATGTTGTGTTCAAGGTATGTATATATATGCAGACCCATGTACTGTTTATGAACAAGAACAAAGATGATAAAGGGTAGAGAAAGAAATATTGATTTAACAAAAAAAAAAACAGGGCAAATCTGATGTTGTTAATGGATATTGTAGATGATGGTGATGATCAGCTTTATCCAGCCATATGTTCAATCTCACCTGTACAGTACAGTAGATGACAGCTGTATTATTGTAACAAGAACTAGTCATGTATAGTGTAACTATAGTTTGGAGTGCCTTTGCTTTCATACACCTTCGCCTTGTTCCCCCCTTCTCGACTGGCCCTCACCATTACCACCCCCACTACACACACACACACACACACACACACACACCAGATATTGTGACTCTCCCTTCGGTGCTGTTGAATGTCCTGCAACACACTCACATGTGCATACTTGATCTTCAGCCCCCGTCACTCACAAGGCTTTCCCTTCTTCATTGCACACTTAATCGAATCTACAAACATGAATTCTAAGAATATTTTCCTCGTCTAAAGATGCAGCAGACACGTGTTTATTGTAGATGTTTTATTTTGGACTGACATGCAGACGCATGCATGTACGTGACCGTCCTGGCACAGACTCCGGGGCATGAAGTGAGTGAGTGGGTGGGTGGGTGGTTGTGAACGCAGCAGGGGCTGTAAAGGCCTCATATACTGTATATATACAATACAGTACAGTTTCTGTATTACTCAGTGTTGGTTCTGTTACCAAAGCCAGACAATGTAGTTGTGATGAGCCATCCTCAGATGCAGTCGTGTGTTCTGTCACTTCCTCTCATGCTGAATAATTTGTCTCCCTGTCCTCTTGCTTGTTCTCCTCCCTTCCTGCATATTCGGGGGGGGGGGGGGTTCAGTAGCACCTAAGGGTTCGAGTCATGTAGCCTCTCCCCTGTCTCTTGCTTGCTGTAATAATGCATTCATGAATATGATGCTACCACACAATAATTTTATCGCCTCACCCTACCCATAACTCCAGTTCAATAAAAACACCACAAAGGTTACCAAAAAAAGATGAGCAAGTATATATGCTAGTAATAATGATTTATTCTAGCATATAAACAAGTAACTGGGGTTAAAGAAAAGAATCATAAAAAATGCTACAAAAACACCTTGTATAACAGTACTACTACTTGAATGCCTCTGTTTGTGACTGATGTTTTTGTTTTGTTTTTCTTTTTTTTTGTCCTGTGAAGGTATGCTAAATGTGCACCTCTGTAAATATTCCTTCTGCGTGCTCTGAGGAATAGTTCCCTGGTACTGTAATTTGCATTAAATAAAGAGTAGGATAGCCTGGAAATGATCAAGCACTGTCTCTTCTATCTGTTATTTCTTCATATGAAGCAAACTAGTCTGCAAAAGTGCAATGCCGTACGTACAGGCATCACACTAACACAATAACCCAACATACTCAAAGCTAATATGCTACTGCAGAGCAGGTGTAATGTGTAACATGTTTATTGTTGCAGTTTGGCATGTTGGCATACTAATGTTTGATAACTAGAAGTCCACTCGGTAGAGTATGCACCTCTTCCAAGGCCCAACAGGCCACTTTTCTTTCAAGCTGACCATTGTGTTTCCTGTCTGCGCCATTACGACTGCCTTTAGAGCTCTAACAGGATTCCACAGCCACTGGGCACATACCCAACACCTCCATATTTCATTAAAATCTTCCCTAGTTTAAGGATAAATTGTAAAAAAAATACTGGAAAAGTCTGATTTCACAACATTAAAGGAATCACTCAATATGCCCCTTCCACTCAAAGTTGTTTCAACAGTACATGGCCAAAACCCTTCAGCCATTTTCATGTTAAAACAAGAACAGATTTGTGAACCTGCCTCTTTTATCCAGAACCATGCCAAAATTTTATGAGTTGGCTCTTCGAGTTCAATTAAAATGAATTTTAAATTACATTAAAAAACAGAACAACACTTGGCTTCAGTAATTAGCACTTAAAAAAACAAAAGCACACCTGAAGCCAAAAGGAATCTAATAAGTCAGGGATCACTAAAGTTGGTAAAATGCATCCAAAGTGGTTGACAAACCAACACTGCAAGTTATTATTGACGGCAATCAGTGTGTGTGATTGAAGCTCACAAACTCCAAAGTTAACAGCTTGTGAATTTGGTTGTGGAGAATAACAACACACTCCAACATTCATCCCATTATTCATGCACGTCCACAGATATTTGTTGCTTTATAAAAGGCTTCTGTCACACTGTTTTTGTTTTTGAACTGTCAAGTCCATGCCTGAAGTTTTATACAAAACATGACCCTAGACCAGTTGTTTTAGCCTTTATCTTCATATCGCCACACGGGAGCGGTGTTTGTCGTCTTATGAAGTCAGTGACTCCCTCACAGCATACTTTTCTTCAACCAACCTGAGGACCACCTGTCGTTTTTATTTAAAAGAAGTGAGGTTGCATGCATGTGAAAACGCACACACAATATCATAATTAATCCCCATAATGGAGCTTGACCTTGGGGCCTGTCAGAAAAAGGGATTATCCTGTACATTTAAAATAAAATATACTGTAAATAATAATGATTATGACACTTCAATGCTTTAATAAAATATCTTCCACTCCATCACGTCCGTTCACAGAAGAATACAAATATTAATCGTGCTCTTGGGTTGTTTGTGGAGCCGCTCTGCTCCCTCCTGTTCCACTGGATTTCACCTCCTCCAGTGTTGGTGTGGAAGCACCATCAGCAGGACAGGGTGACTTAGAGACCCCCAAAATACTTGGAGATACCCCAGGATGCTCTGCAGACCCCTGAAGTATACTCTGAGCTGCCTGTAAGTGTCTCTGCTGCATCTGGTGAACTGGGAGAACAAAATAAAATGTTGAGTTCAGTGTTTATTAAGTGTTTATTTATTATTATCATCAAACATTACTTTTTCTTTTGATAGTTATGTCTTAATTGTCTAAATTTTTAACAAAATCTCTCAAACCCTTTTGTTGGACGGTGATTTTCTGAATCTCTGGGATGAGGAAACTGTACACCAACTCTGACACAATCTCCTCTGACTGAACGGCGTTCCGGCTGCTCAAACACATAAAAAATACTGGGTTTATTTTCCTAAGGTTTGAATTTCTAAACGCTTCAGACATGATGAGCATGTCCATTACCTTTCCTCCATCGCATAAGCGATGTTGTTAACTTCTTTTGCCTTTCTGCGGATCTCCTCTCTGGCCTGCTGGTCAGCTGTCTGCTCCAAGGACTCTAGGATGACATCCTCTAAATACAAATCCACAGTTTCTTGATGTATCTGCATCACCTGTGAGATAAGGTTAAGGGCACTTAAATATGTAAAGAATGAAAACACATGCATCACACATTTTAGTTTTCTACTTTGCACACTCGTGACTAGAAATGCAAACAAATACACACTTGTCTGAAGATTTCATCGTCTTCTCTGCGCTTGCGGTCCTCCACCTGTCTCCTCCCACTCTCCTCAGCCTCTCGTAGACGACGGTCTCTCTCAGCCAATAGTGTAAAAGCATGGATCCTCTGCTCTTCCTGGAGACGAATCAGCTCCTTGGACAAGGTGTCAAAAAGGTTTTCCAGCTCTTCAGCAACCAGTTCGGCCCAAGACGCCTCTTGTAGAGAGGTCTGGGTGGGAAGAGAAAAGAAGTGCTGAGAATATTCGGAGTTTGTAAATGTTGTATATGAATGTGTGTGTGTATCTAACCTCGTGTCTTAATTTGTCTCTATCTTGTTTCAGGTTCATGACGAGCTCTTTTTCAGCTTTCTTAAGGACTTGCTCCTCTCTCTGGAGGGCGTGGTCACTCCTCAGTTCTTGAATGAGATCCAGGTGGTTCTCCTTGCCCATTAACATCTGTGAGAGATATTAAAGCACATGCAAGCATTTCTGGAGGTAGAAATAAAATAATCAGACATTCAGGTAAACACACACTCAAACGTTCTCTTATCCAGAACAAACTCATCCTCTCTCACACACATACATAGACATGCTCACACCTCGTATTGGACACGTCTTCCTCTCAGTAGTTTTTGCAAGTAGATGACCGCAAGCTCTTTCTCCTCATCCCCCTGGTGATGGATGGATACAGAGTGTAACAAACAACACATCAGCTCCATGAAGGATGAACCAGTTCAATGTCTATTAGAGTGACCGACATCAGCTGACCTCTGGCGGCTCTTCCACTCTGGGAGAAGCAGGACGAGTTACAGGCTTCTCTTTCCGGACAAGACAATGGATTGGCTTCTCTGTCATTTCTTCATTGACCTGTGTAGCCAAAATTAGTGAACAATGTAGACCTGGAACATAAATGTAAACAGATGATTGTGTTCTGTTTTTACCTTGTACGTCTTCATCACTTTTGCTGTCATGCTGGCAGGGGGCCTGTTCACGTCTTTGCTGACTTTGGGTTGAGGTTTTTTAACTCGTGGCTCAAGGATAGAGGCAGAGAGTCCTGTTTCTAGTTTTAGTAAGCCTATGATTGACCAAAGTTCAAAGTTACCGCAAGAAGAGACACTCAATCTCTAAATTCAATTTGCCACACATGGTACCAATTCAGACCTTCATATGTGTCCAGATAGTGGCTTTTAAAGTCACTGTTTTGGGTTTTCCTTTTGGTCAATGTGTCCCTGTTGGACCAAGGGACGTGTGTCTTGTGTTTGACTGTTCCTAGTCGCTCTATTTTCCCTTCTAGAGTTCTCTTCTTAGCTTCCAGTTTTCTCAGTGCTACAGAAACCAAAAGAAGAAACAGAGGGAATAAAACAAACCCTAAAATAATCACAATGTGAATATTTGTTAGAGCAGAGGCAGTAGAAGTCTTACATCTGTTGTAGTCATTGTGAATCTTTTGATGCTTCCTCTGCTCATCTTGTAAGCGCTGATAATGTATCTGGTAAAGTCTCTTGGCTGTTACTTCTTTCTGGGCCTCATCTCTCCGATTCAAAAGATCCTTCAGCACAGCAAGACGAGCTTCTTGTAACCTGGAAATGACCCACAGAAACAGGGCAAGTTTTTACATTATAAACACAGCAGGAACACCAGCATCACCGAAACTGGATGTGACTTACTGACGTGATTTTGCTCAATCATACATTAGCCCCAGAATGGTGAGTTGGGAGAAGCCTTTTGAATAAATTAGATGAAGTACTGTAGTTTGTACACTTGGGGGCAGTAGAAACGAGCTATGACCACTACACCACCTGGGGCAAAGTAAATGACCCCAAACAAGGCCCGATGACGGTTTAACAGGTAGTGGATGTCTTTTTTCTAAAACATACAACAATGACATTAAACAATAGCATTCCTAGTGCAGCACCACCCACTTCTGGATCTCTCCGTCCCTGAAGGCCCACTCTGTGGCCTCCATCTCTTCCATCATAAGCCTCCTTTCGTCCAGCTGCCTGAGGTCATTTAATGGAGGAAGGCTGGCTTCCCAAGCTCGTTTGGCACGTGTCCGCTGGATCATTTCTACTTCTGCCAGGCCTACAGGTAGACCATGACCTAAATCAAACAGAGGGTGAATGTAAAATGCAGAGGTGACAAGAGTGATCAGTAAACTGATTGACTGTACAATGGTACAGTCAGATTATTCACCTGACAGTTAAGTTTTAACACGAGAACTATAAATATCTAATGTCATCTATGGGACTGATGCAAAAAACACAAGCTTGTCCCCCATCCTTTTTTCTTGTCTTGTTTTTTTAAAATCTTTTTATCTCACACTAATTCTTAGTACAAGGAACACTCTCCTGTATTTGTAATAGACCAGGTTTCCATTAGACCAGTGATCAGATACATTTTTTAAACAAGGCAGTCGCAGATTTCAACATCACGCAACATCCCTGAATTGAAAACTTTACCCGGACCTACTTGCGTAGGTCAAAGATCAAAGCTAGTGTTCTGACCTACCTTCATAAATCAAAGCTGTAGCTTTGATCTTTGGTCTTACTCACACTAGCCTTCTCGCTCGTCTTTCTGTTATTCGGTATCTGAGTGTACAAAAGTTGAAATTTGACCTTGACTTAGTTTTCTCAAGGTCAAGATCATCATCTCATTTTCATCCCCTTTGCTGCCCGGGTAATGTGCTTCTTGTTTCATTTTTCTATCTCTAACGGTTGTGAAGGTATTTGGTGGTCAAACGAACAAACGAACGAATGAAAGAACGGACGGACGGATGAACACATACAATCGCAATACATCACTGCTTTGAAGCAGGATGTAAAAACACTGACATATCTTCAAAGAAACCTGCTGTTTAGCAGTCCCATTGAATAATATTTTTCTTATGTTAGTGGTTATTTCCATAAAATATGTCTAAATCACACATTCAAATTTCTCCTGGAATTGTCTACTTAGACATACAGTATTATAAATGATAACGTTCTGAACAGTTGGTCACGCACCCCAAGTCAAAGCTGCCAGCTGAAGGAGTTCTGATGGGGTTGTCCCAGGCCGTAACACGTACTCAGGGCTGTATGGGTCTGTCTGTGTCTCACTTTCCCTATAGTCTGTCTGGACGCCCACAGTCAAGTGGGTCGCCTGTTTTTCTGAAGTGTCTTTAAGGGTGGATAAATAATCTCTGAGGAGACAAAATAAAGGAAGCGCATACTTTACTTTCTGACAAATAAAGAAACATGGAGAGTCTGTGGAAACTACCTTGGCAAAGCAAAAACCACATCATGAGGCAGCTGCTGAGAACAGGATATCAGAGGTCTAAAGGAAAAAGACACATGATCAGATCAGATGTCACTCATGTAGACAGTGGATTATCATATTATTTTAACTGTCGTAGTATCAGGTAAAGTTGACATGGTTTCAAAAATATCGAAAACTTTAGAGTTCATGTTAACTAATCAAACCGATTAAAGTATTTCCATCGATCAGCTCCAGTCACATGGCACTCCTCTCTTTTCAACCATGACTGACTGGTCGGATTAATGCTGTCAAGAAGATAATGAAGAATGACCGTTACCATGGGAAACATATTTCAAAGGATGCAGTTATAATAAAGATCAGAGCTCATATAGAGTCCAAAAACTGACTCAGTAACTGCTGTCATTCATTTCAGTGGTACTGATCCATGTTACCCTGCCAGCTGCTTCAGTGTCTCTGTGGGACCCCTGGGGCCTCGCCAGCGGCGGTCCACAGAGGCTGGTACTGGGTCCCTAGAGTCCAAATGAAGGGTGTACGGCGGATGATGGGCCAGGTTACTGAACATAGACCCAAAGACAGGCATCTTCCTCTGGTGGGTGGTAGACAGGAATGTCCTCATATTGCAGATGATGTTCTCAGTTTTGCCAATATAGTTTATTATATATATATATATATATATATATATATATATATATATATATATATATATATATATATATATATATATATATACACACACACACACACACACACACACACGCATACACACACACACACACATACATACATACACATTCATATACATATATATATATATATACATATACATATATATTCATATATATGAATAAAATCTACGATATTATAGTAGATAATATTTTTTAAATATAGCAGATAATACTATATAGTAGATGATAATATAGGCCAGTTATTATAGTTTAGATATAAACACAGGTCAAAGTGAAATTATAACTTGCTTCTTATTCGCGATGAGTTTTCAGTTAAAAAAATTTTTTGAAGTTATGTCAAAAAAATATTATATAGCAGCTCATGACCTCTACAAACTTTAGCAACACAATCAGTGATTTATGTCAGGACACATAGTCAAAACTTACAACTCGGCCCTCAGAGGCGGTGGCTCGCAGCCTGGAGCGGACATGGTCCCCCGCGGAGGACACCGTGAACACCGGATCTGTGACGACCCACAGCCGCTGGGGTCAGCTAGCGGCTAGCCTGGAGAGTTAGCATCGTCAGGCGGACTTACAGAGGTTTACTTACCGTATAAGTAGTCATAAAGCCGCTGCCGGCGAACTGCTCTATTAACATCTTTTTTAGAAGTGATCACAGTGAGAGATAAGCTCATGTTACTGAATTTAATTAAAATGAATTCAATCAAAATTAGACAGGTGTTCCTTCTCAGATGGAGACGCGTCCTCTGGCGCCGTTGTAACCATGGAGACGATAAACAAAAAGTCTGAAAGAGGTGAAGCGCTCTTAGAAAGGGAACCAAAGAAACGAAAACATACAAAGGTCCTTCAAAAAAACACCCAGACAAACTGTACAAATTGAATTTTTTAAAATGCCTTATTTTATACGCCGTTGCGAGATTCAGAGGACTTAATCGGGATCTGGGATCGATTATGTATGTATGCGTTTGAACTAGTAACTAGAGTGTGCTTTCTTAATTTCCCTTCGGAGATCAAACCAGTATATAAAATTAAAATAAATAAATAAATAAATAAGTAAAAATTTAAAATAACAGTACTGTTCGGCCACACAGATAAACTTTGTATTGTTTATTTTTTATAACACTCTTGTTATAAGAATGTTTTAATAAACCATTAGTGACATAAAATCAAATACAAATGTGGATCAACATTTCTTTTCTCGCTTTTACTCATTTTTTGGAGACATGTTCAATGACTCATTCATTTATGCATTCCTTCTTTATTTCTTCTTTATTTAAAGCTAATTTTGAGGTAAACAGGAAGTCAGCATTATCGAAGGGAAACAGTGTGCATGCACACACACACACACACACACACACACACACACACACACACACACACACACACACACACACACACACACACACACACACACACACACACACACACACAGTGGCAGACTATTTTTGTGAGCCCAATGTTTAAGCTTTTTTGAGGAACACAGCTGAGAAATATTACTTCATAACTTGAGGCTTTTGCAATTATGTGGAAAAGTTAGTTCCTTTGTGTTAAAAGAGCCAACTCACAGTCAGCTGAACTGCTGCCAGCATGATAGAAGCCTAATATTAGACATCCGAGAAAGCAGAACATAGATGGCCAGTTTGACTTAGTTTAATACAGTTATTAAATAACCATATAAAAACTGTACTAAGTTGGCAGTTTCTTATATTTCTTTTCAAAAGTCCTATAGCTGCAGTTTTTTTGACATGTGCATGAGGCAGTGAAAAGGAAATGCAGAGTTTCCGTTCTTGATCATCTTTAAATGATGTTATTTTGGACCGTTAATAACCAGATGTCTGATTGCTCATTACTGAAGAGCCACAAACTCCAGATAGCGCTGGCAGACGCTGACCACATCGATGAGATAATCAACTAATGTGTTGCTTTTGACATGAAAACTGGTACTCGAGTCAGTTATGAAGCCTGCACCCACACTAACATATTCTAATGTGGATGTAGGCAACTCTGCGTTATGCAACCTTTAAACAGTAAGATGTGCTTACAGCAGCATCCACAAGATGACAACCAACTGATTGTGTCAAAGTCAGCATGAAAGATCTCTTTTGAAGTTTGTGATCAGCGGGGAATTTATTACTTAAAAACCCAAAACTAGTTCAGTGTAATACAACATTACATCAAAATCAAAATGTTATCATTTTGAGAAAATGTACTGATCTAACTGTACGAAAAGTTTAATGTCTATATGTGCTGCTGTTTATTACGAATTATTTATAACATCTTGTGCACACTGGGGGGGCACAGTGGGTAACGCCACAATTAGTGCAGGCCTCAAGACTGAATGACATCCATCTATTATCTAGGAATATACATCCTTCCCAATCATGGGTTGCTGAAGACCATCCCAGCTGATACGCTGCTTGGCTGAGAAGTAGGATAACTCTGGACAGGTCAGCTTCTCATCGCAGAGACATGGAGAGAGACACAACCAGTTACACCTCCAAACAAATCAGGGTACATATAGGGTACATAAACTGCACGATTGTGGACTGTAGAAGGAAGCAGACACACCAGGGAAACTCACAGAAAAGCGTCTGGATCCAAATTCGTACGATACTATGCTTTGAATGATTGCAACCCTATTCAGTTCATGTTAAATCAATATTATTACGAAGCAGCAGACAAGCTGTAAGTGGCACACAGATACGCATCAATGTGTATCTGTGTGCCACTGTGAAAAAGGCAAAAATAGAGGATGCCCTGGAAGTCAGAGCAGAGGGTGGAGAAGGTAAAATCTACAAAATACAGAGTTGATAATGATAAAACCATCTCAGTACCAGCTGTGGATATACTGGAACAGTAAATTCATGAAACAACTGTCTGATTAATACTCTCCAATGTACATGAAAAACTAAAAACTTGATATGTATTCATAAATAAATGAATAATGAAGTAAGAAGAGGGACAAATAGTGTTTACATTCCAGACATTTTAATGCCTCATTTTTATGAACCTATGCTTTGGAAATTGTGTTTGTAATCTTATCATTTTTAATGTTTTGTAAAGTACTATACAAATAAAAATGATGACAATGACCAAGGTCGGCACAGTGGAGCAGTGGGTAGTACTCCTGCCTCACACGAGGTCTGAACAGAAACAAACTGCTGCTGTCGAACTCAGGGAATTCATGCAGACTGACTTTAAGGAGGATGATCATGTGACTGGCACAAAAGGAAACTGATGTCTTGACACAACCAGACGTCATTCTGTGTAGGAGGCGTTTTTACAGTGTAAAGCAGCTGGAGAAGGGGAAGAACGAGAACATCTTTATCATGAAGAGTGTTATGGAGTTTCAGTTTGTCTTGATGAGGCAGAGAGCCTGCTGTACCCCGGTCTTGTGAGTCAGAGTTCAGAGCTGTGAGATACCTTAGCTGTATTATATACCATTATATCATGATACTCAGGGAAAAACGACCTAGATGAGTTTGAGTCTGTGGATTTAGATACAGGTTCAACTTGATGTTTTTCTTACTGGTGTGAGAAGCACTCTGGCTACCAGTTCACAGAGAAAACCTGAAGGCAACTGGAGATGAAGGAAATGCTGTGGATTTATGCTGCCTTCATCACCTCATTGTCTGGAGTATGGAGCCAAGGGCAGGGCTCATACAATAAGGGTATGTTCTAGAAATAATTATCGTGATATTATTGTTACAGCTTTTAGATGCAAGTTTTGACAGGAAAATTCAAACAGGTGGTCTCTGTAGGACATACAGGTAGTTACAGATATAGTGTATTTGCTACTGCTGCAGTAAAAAAAAAACAAAAACGTGGGAGTGTCATTTTGGGTACATTACACTATTTGTAAATACATTATGGATTATACTGCTGTAAATAAAATATATTATAATTCAAAAGTCCCTGAGCAATTATAATTCAGGTCATTAATGTGTAATCTGGGACCCTAGGTTGAGCCATCGTCTCTAAAGGTAACTGGTCCTTTTGTGATTGCTGTGATTTGACTCATTGTACACAGTCAGTGGAAACATATGTGGGGGTGGGGTAAAGCAGACACTGGCAAAAAGTAGGAAAATGTTCCACAGAACAAGTCTGGGTAAATATTGAGCATCGTTTTATGAATGAACAAGCAGCAGACTGCCACTTGTTTCTCAAGTGGAAATCATGATTCTCGGTGGGGTGTCACCACGGTGTATGTTTCTCTCTGTTGTGGGTTAAAGTTGTAGGTGTTGTTTTCTCATTCCATCTCATACATGGTGTTTTGTTTCCTCTGGTATGAAGAAAATGAGGGTCACAGCCTCACGACAATCAGGAGTAAACGTCAGACATTAAATGAACCATCAATGAAAAGTACAGGAGTTCCTGTCTATGGTCTGAGAAGTCAATACAGATTCTACAAATCCTACATGGTTGTTTTTTTTAAGAATTCCTCTGTTCGTGATTTTTTTTAAAAAAGGTTTTTTTTTCATTTTGCAAAAGATTGAGAAACATCTTGTGTTCCCTAAATTAGCTTGGCTGCGGTTCTTGTCAGTTTGGTTCATGACACACATGAACTAACTAAATAACAGCTTTCGTTTGTTGAGAGTTCTGCTCTTCTGTTAGAATGAATCACAAACTCTAACATTCTGCTGGGAAACAGTCTCTTTTACTAAGCTTTTCCTCACACCCACTTCCACCTCTCTCAGGGACTATTCAAATTCCATTTTCCCCCTCCTCATATTTACGGTAAACTCATTTCACCCCTTTTCTTTCTGTCTACTTTTGTATGACGTATAACATATCAGACATGGAAAAGATAAAGGAAGTTACTTATTTATCGTAATTTAACACAATTTTTTGAATGAAATGGAAAGAAATTGGAATAAATATTGCATATTGTTTCCAGAGACTGAAAAATATAATTATCAGAAATACAATTACTAAGCGTTAAGGGAATACCATATGTCTGTGCCCTTTTTGAGATGTACTGTATGTGGTTACGCACTGTTGTCCTCCCTACTATTTTATATTGAAAGATAATAGCTGATGGGGTTTCAGTTTATTTAGAATAATATAGAATGACAATTAAATTATGGACATACTGTGGTTAATATAACATAACTGTAATAATGGTACTGTACTGTAGTTTTAAAAAATATTTTATCCTGTTCCTCCTTTTCATGCTGAAATTTATCTGTTTTAAATGTGAAGCAAAGTCTTTTCAAAGCTTCTTTATTCAAGAAGACAGTACTTCTTTATTCAAGAAGCTTTGAAAAGACTGCTTCAAATGCTTTTTATTTTTTATGTTAATTTATTTTATTTTGTTATACTGTATTGCTTCATCTGTGCAAATGTAGTTTCTACCTTTGAATGTATTGTATTGAATTTTATATGTACTGTTTATGTTTGCTGGCTCTTCCATGAGCTGGCATGTCATCTGGGGTGTACCCTACCTCTCGGTCGTAGGCACCAGCAAAATCTGTGACCCGCAGCTGAAAATGATGCAATTACGGTTGTCTCGTCTTCAAGAAAATGAATGATTTGACTTGAAAGATTATTTTTGCACCAGCGCACTAAAGTAGTGTAATATTGTACTCGTGTTTGATCCAACATCACTACAAAAATGTTTTCTTTAAAACATATGCTCCTTTTCCCTCCTTTTATCTGATGTTAGACCATGAACTTTGTGTATTTTCCCATCTGTGTCCTGAAAAATTTTTCTTTCTTTTTTTTCCAGCTGTCATACATTCAGCTTTTAACTTGGGCAGCGATGTCAACTTGACGTGCAGCCATAAGACCTGGGAAGAGACATTTTATGTTATCTGGAAGTTAAACTTGACAAACAAGTACTGTAATATCGCCTTTAATGATGATGGACGTCATCAAAACTCCTGCAATGACGGCAAGTCACTTCGGAACACATCCAGTGCCCAGTCTTACCTGCACATCTCGAACTTCTCATTCAATGATGTGGGCACCTATGACTGTGACTCAGCTTACAAAGGAGGAAACGAACGTTATAGGTTCAACATTTCTATCTCAGGTAGGACTTTTATAATTGGCTACTTTAAGAAATATAACCACGCAATCTGCTGGGAGCTGTTACAGTAGATACTTTACTCTCACTTCAACATTGATATAAAGTGCAACGTATGTTTAAAATGCATTCTTTGCTTTTTCATTGTAAATACTTGGACAACTACCGGTAAATGCAACCATTGCATATGTACTGTACTAAACAGTTTCAGTGGACGACAAACTAACATACTGATTTTTTTATTACCAGTATTTGCCTATGTTTTGAAACCTTTGCTGTTGAATCCTTTACCCCTTCCAGATTATGGTAGATATTTTCTGCTAATGCCCTTGTGTGCAATGCTTTTACTGTTACTTTGGAAAAAGTCACAATGGTGCTGCCATCAAATGAAAATGTTTAATCGTCACAAACATTTTATGCTTAGTGTAAAACATAATTAAACTGCAAAAAACAATTACAAATTAAAAGTATTAAGAGTGTATTAACAGGTATATGAGAAAAATTCAATGTCAATTTTAATATCTCTTGTTGAATCTTAATTGACAGTCCCCCAGTCTATCAGTCCTCCCAGTATCTCATCCTGGATAGAGCAAAGAGACAACAAGCTAGTGGCAGTGTGCAAAGCTGAAAGAGGGAAACCTGCAGCCAACATCACCTGGAGTCATATGTTAAACCCAACCCCTGTGGAATCGCTCTCTGATTCAAGTGGGTTATTTACCGTGGAAAGTCGTCTTGAACTCCCCGAGGGAGTGGATCTAGAAAAGCTAAGCTGTGCCATCCATCACCCTTACTGGCCAGAGGAAAAGACTTTATTACCAAAACTAAGAAAAGGTGGGACGTTTTTATTGTCTGGGTTTTTTTTTATTGCCTTGGTATTTATGATTTGTTTAATAGATGTGATGCGTCCAACAGACGATACATTTTAAACCTTCCTTCATTCACTGCAGGTAATGCCCTTTGGATATACATCACTATTGCTGTGGTTGTCTTTGTGGTCTTGATAGGAATTATATTTGTTGTACGAAAGACACGCATTTTGAGGTAAGAATTTTTATTTGAGGAAAATGAGCTACTAAATTACAGGCTGCAAACACTTTTTTTTAGGTAATTCAATGAATTTTTTCATCTCTGTTTTGTCAGGCGATGCCAGCAGTCCAACAATCCAACGCCACCCAAATGTTCACCGGTATGCATCTTCCTGCGCCCTATGCTTTAGAGTTCTGTGCTTCGCTACGTTATTTGGTTTTGTTGATGTATTTTCCGTTTTTTTGGTTTTTTTACAGAGTGATAATGTAGAGGAAGTGGAGCCCTATGCCAGTTATGTTCAACGTGTAAACTCCATCTATAACTCATCTGCAGAGTTGTTCACATAACACCCTGCACACGCATCAAAATCACACTTTAACCTATATATGTGAGAAACTGAGTGATGTGAAACTCAGACACGGTGATAAAGAAGAGGGAGATGAGAGCGATATGACAGACTTCTAAGAAGGGAGAGAAACCTCGTCATCCCCTGACTCTGCACACAGCTAGCTACTGCTCTCTGTGGGGCCCTCATGGAAAACATGAAGAAAACTACAACTGAAAAAACAAAACCGCCTCACACAGATGCAGCATGCCAAAACTACAAATTGGGTTATTTTTGATGCTCTTTTCAAAATATGGGTCTCCACTATATACGACTAGTAAATACTTATTATTATTTATTATTATTATTACACACATAGGTTAAGAGTTACTGTAAGGGGATGTTGAATTTTTTTTCTTTTGCTGCGACCAACCATATAAACATACCTAACAAAGAAGGTAGGTGTGATTTAGCTCAATATGGACAATATTCTTGAACATATTTACTGTAAAGTTGCGAAAACAAATCATTATCTGTGGTAGACAATCATATTGACAGTAGATGTGCTCAAACAAGCCAACCTGACCACAGGGTCCTTTCTCTGAGTCACAGGGCTGTTCTGTGGCTTTCACAAAAAACAACAACAACCCAGATACTAGAAGCTGAACACAAATATAAACTAAAAACCCTCAGGACAAAATGTTAATCAATAAAATGTATTTTTTTTAAATTATGTTCTTTCATACCCTCTCTGGCTCAGACTGTGTTCAATCAGACTGCATCAATCAGGCAGCTGATAATTTCACTGTTTTCTGTTGCATTGTTGGATAAATTAAAAAAAATGATATCACTCCTGACGTGACAAGGGAATCTTCAAGCCCAAACCCAAAACATGTAGTATGTCCACACGTTCTACTATGTACAGTATTAATTATACACTATATGTACTACATACTTGACAAAAGACAGAATACCCTTTCTTCCAGTTTGTCTTCTATTCCATGAATGGATAATCCGCCAGTAAATGTTCAGTCAGAATCATATTGAAGCTGAATCGTCATCATCATCATCATCATCATCATTGTAAGGGACCATGCAGTAAGGCAGCAGGACACAGGAGATTTTTGGTCCTAAAACGGGCTTTTTCTTTTAACTTTCCAAAAAGCAAAACATCTAATGAAAGTTTGACCAAAGGAAGCAGTAAAAGAGGTCAACTAAATATAACCAAACTCCAACAGAACTCAGAACCGAAGTGAAAGAATGGACACAAACAGAACAAACTGACCTCCCAAACAATCAAACAGATTAACTTAATCACTAGTTAAGCAAAACTAAAAATTAACACAGAGGGGGAAATAAAATGGCCACTACATATTTAACTGGTCAAAACTCAATGTAAATCCCTAGATACCCCCATGACACAGTATGTTATGGTCCAGTCCAATAAGGCTGGCAGCAGCCTATCTGAGCCCTCTGCCACGCCTTTGCTGCACCAGGAAATAGAACTTCAGGTAACTCAAAAGAAAAGAAACAAATGTTAATACAAACATAATTTGAACTTTTAGTTGAACTTTCCCATGTACTACTAAAAAAATATGAGAACTGAAATAGTGTATAAAATTATGTTTAATATTGAGGCTTCTGACTGCAAAATAAAAATGAACTCTTGGTGAGGTGTGGATATTACCATGTGTGGCTGGCCATCACCATCATCATCATCATCATCATCATCATCATCATCATCATCATCATCATCATCATCATCATCATCATCATCATCATCATCGTCATCATCATCATCATCACTGGTGTATATATGTTGCTATGCTAGTAACATTACAGTTCTTAATAGTTTTTCAAACTATTGACCAACCCAGAATCAGAGGTTTGCACACTCACAGTTGGTTCTGAGTCACCCACAGGCAGATGGGTTAGTAGAACTAACTAATGGGTTAGTAGAACAAGTCCATCTGCCTGTGGCTGAGGGACTCAGCGATTCTGTCACATCTAGGGCACCCTATGCGTGATTAAGACGATCTAAACTGCATTCATCTTTATAAGTTCAGTATCTCAGGCTGGTGATCAGTGAATTCGTTTTCAAAAAGGGGAGACAACAATCTTGAAACTTTTGATAAAAGTTTAGCTTTGTCATATTTACACACAATTTATTCAATTGTTTTGCACTGCAGTGTGGCTGCAGCAAGTGTTTTGTGTTGTGTTATCAGTCAGGATATCACAACTTCCTGCTGGGTTAATATGTGAGAGAGGAAGTAGACAACTCATGCACTGCAAAGTGTCTGTATGGCCTAAGGAGATGATCATGTCAAGTCTAATGAATTGGCAGCGATGCTTTTTTCTGCTGATATTTTGTACTTTAACATTTGTCTGCAACTATGGAGAAGAACGAGGTAAGACTTTTTTCTTGTGATACTACGTTTATGAGCATACACATGATTATTGGGAATATACTGGCATCATTAGTTTGAAAAAATAAATGAGAAGCCTTTAAGTATTGCAAACCTCCCATTTTGAGATTAGTAAAGTTTTTTTAAAAATGATTTCTGCAATATCATTTTTAAATACCAAGGCACTAAACCAAATGTCTACAGTTGATAATGTTTTCATTAAAAGATTGTTACATTAGATAATAGTATAATAGTTCACGGAGTGTTTATTTTATCACATAAAGCATAAATAGTATTAATTAATGGTAATTAAATGTTAAATCCAACGTAACTGCAAAAAAGTTTCCTTATGAGACAGCCATAATTATATTTCTGCAAATTGGAATGTATATCGTGATGTCAGTACGGAACATGTGTTTTTATCCTACTATATGTCCTGCAGGATACTTGAAACTACATCTAACTTTGCAGTTTAATTCTGATGTTAGAGTATGAACTTTGTATACTTTCCCAACCGGGTCCTGAACAAATAAAATTATTCTTTGCTTTTTTTCAGCTGTCACACAATTAGCTTTTAAATCAGGCAGCGATGCCAACTTGACGTGCAGCCATAAGACATGGGAAGAAACATTATATGTTGTCTGGAAGTTAAACTTGACAAACAAATACTGTAAGATTGCCATTAGTAATGATGGACATTATCAAAACTACTGCGATGATGGCAAGTCACTTCGGAAAATTTCCAGTGTCCAGTCTTTCCTGCACATCTCGAACTTCTCATTCAATGATGTGGGCACATATGACTGTGACTTGGCTTACAAAGGAGGAAACGAACGTTATAAATTCAACATTTCCATCACAGGTAGGACTTTTCTAATTGGACAAATACAGTTACAGTAATTGTAAATGACAGAGAGATGGACAAACAGACAGACTGGCAGAAGAAATCTATCCCATCAGAAGCAGTTCTGATGGGTTTGACTGGCAGACAGACTGGCAGACAGACAGTCCATAAACAATTCAAAATATTTTCTGTAATGTTTGACATGCAAATAGATTTTTCTGTGATTCAACAGTTCCATAACATTTGACGACTGTATATCTTTGTTTCCAGTCCCTCCCAGTATCTCATCCTGGATAGAGCAAAGAGACAACAAGCTAGTGGCAGTGTGCAAAGCTGAAAGAGGGAAACCTGCAGCCAACATCACCTGGAGTCATATGTTAAACCCAACCCCTGTGGAACTGATGTCTGATTCAAGTGGGTTATTTACCGTGGAAAGTCGTCTTGAACTCCCCGAGGGAGTGGATCTAGAAAAGCTGAGCTGTGCCATCCATCACCCTTACTGGCCAGAGGAAAAAAAATTGTTCCCAAAACGAAAAGGTCAGAATTCAAGAGAATTGAGTTTGGAGAAGTTGTTACTTAACATTGAAATATGTTTGCATAACTGAGCTTTCCTGCTCCAGGTCAAGTTCCTTGGCTGCGCATCACTTTTTCTCTGGTATTTTTTGTACTCATGACGGGATTAATACTTTTTTCACAGAAGAAAATAAAGATAAGGTAAGGTGTTTTATTAAAATGAAGAATGAAAAATTTGCTGACCAATTGTTTTTGGGTCACTGATTTGTTCACTTATCTATTTTTTGCAGCCAATGCCAGCAGTCCAGCAACTGACCATAAAAATCTGCACTGATGGGTGTCTAGCTGCCAAACTTGCTTGTGCTTAGGTGTACAGGTAATGGTAATAATGATACTTACTGTATCTGATGGACTGATGAGTCTTGAGAAGCTCACATCTGTACTGAAAATGTTTGCTTGCTGTAATATCCCTGCTGCTAAGTTTATTAATGTGTTGCTTGAGTAAGCAAATGTTTCAAAAATCCACTCAGTATCCATACATTTTTGACTTTCAATTATTAGTACTGTATTCTAATTTAGTTTTAAACTGAAAGAGGAAAACTCATCAATACAGTATATACAGTATATGTTGACAGAAGATGACACATTCAGGCTTTGAACACATTATCAGGAGTTATTCTCTGAAAGGTGGTAAAGAATTTTAAATACAGAAACAGACAATGACGATTGTTGCCAAGAACCTTCGCCCCCAAGGATACAGTTGATCATGAACACAGATTCATGCATAAAGTACAAACATCTGATCCATATAAAATTTCAAAGAAACTACAACAGGAACAAAATTAGCCTTCATTAAATTCTCACATGCATCCAGACAAACATAAATTATTCTGCAAGTATTTACACTGAAAAACAAAATATGTGCAATTTGTGCATATACAGTATATATGAAAACAATAAAAATATATATTTCTTTAAGTCAATTTCAATGAATGAATGAATGAAGTAAAAATAAATTGAATCACATCCATGAAATTAAAGAAATGAAAAGAAAACCGATTTGATAAGGTCCATAGCGTGGTAACAAGTCTCTGATGTCTGTTATGTCAAAGCGAGTGCTGCTAACTGGAATTTGTCAATTAATTTGTTGGAATCAGTCTCTGTGGTTTGGTTGAAATCACATGCAATGTCATCTTGGCTGGAAACCTCATGGATGTAGCTAACTTTACAAAGTTAGCTACTCTCTGTTCTGATATCATAGACCAGCATCTTCTGAGAGTCCGAATGATGCTCTTTTTCAGCTCATGAGCACATAATCGGGCTCATCTCGATAAGATGAGCACTCTGACTCAGGAATAAGTTCTGATGGGACTTTAAGTGTTGTATAGTCACATTCATCGTCAGTGGGAGCTCTGGTTCGCCTTGATCCTGTGGCATTGCTGTGGTCTATGGAGGCATATGTTACATCGTCCTTAGGCTGTCATGAAATAATACAGAGTGAGATGATCATATTTACATAAAAGCTACTCTCGTTTTTCATATAATGCTACAGCAAAAAGCATGTTTTTGTCACTGTTGTGGCCATGATGTCCTATTGATGAAATAAACAGTCGCATAATTTTTATTACATGTAGAAGTTCAGGATAAAGTTCACACAATATGCAAATTTAACATCACTCATCACAAGTGTATGAGTATGAAAATGTCTGCTGAACAAATACAGAATCATCATTGAAGTGAGCACACCAACCTCTCTGTCTTTGCTTCCTTTATCTTCAGGTGCAGGATCCTCTAATATACAAGGTAGAAATACTTAAAGTCAAGCAAAAACTGCACAACGTATCCACGCATGAATTCTTATAAATGCTTCTGAAATACATACCTTTCCTTGTCTTCTTTGTCCTAAAGTAAAACAGATATTAAATGATCATAGCATAATAAGTAGACAACGATCCATATCTGTATAGCATTGAACACACAACGGCAACATTAAGACCTTGTACTTTTTAACAAAAATGTAAAATGAATATGGACACCTTGTAATAAAACATCACAAGTTAATAATCTGCAACAGATTTAGAGGTACAAGTTTTACCCACAGCATCATTTCCTTGACAGATGAATAGATGACAGCATGTGTCGCAACAGGAAATTCCTTTTCATATGTCTACAACCCACATATATAGACGGGCAACAGTTTATGTAAATTACTGTGTGACTTCTGGGTCAACGTCTCACATCATATAACAAATATAGGATGGGTTTATTTTTCAGTTCTTCTATTCTTCTAAGGTAATTCTTTGCCAATCACCTCGGTTTCCTTGGTGGAAAAAAAAATGAAGAAACTGGTTGCAAAAGAGATAACATACAAAAGTCTTTGCAGCTCTCACATTGTCTTACCCACATGTCCATCAAACTTAACCGCTCTTGTTCTAAAGGCTATTTCTGTTTCAGGAAAATATATAGACTATAAAGTCCACATACTGTACAGTACTGCTAATGCTAATTGCTATGTGGGAGTGCCATCTGCTATGTCAAGCTGAGGATAAAGACTTACCCTGAAGTGCAGTTTCCCATGATGTACCCACACAGGCTTGAAGCAGAAGGAACCAGTATTTGTTGCAACAACCTGTTGATTGACACTCAACTCTCTCCTGAGCTAAGTGTGTGTTCACAGGACTCAGTCAAGATGAACGAAAAGAAGAGGTGAGAGGGAGGGAGGGAGGGAGGGAGGGAGAGAGAGAGAGAGAGAGAGAGAGAGAGAGAGAGAGAGAGAGAGAGAGAGAGAGAGAGAGAGAGAGAGAGAGAGAGAGAGAGAGAGAGAGAGAGAGAGAGAGAGAGAGAGAGAGAGGAGGGGGGAGATAGATTTCAACTGAACAGAAGTTTCTTATGCTTACACACAAATACACATTCTGATGCTTGAGTCCAAAACAGCAAATGCATTAAAGGATAAATTCTCCTGAAATTAAATATAATTACATCAAAACATTTTTCAACATTTCCCTTTTAGAGAAATTATCTGAATTCATATTGTCAGTGATGATAATGTGTGTCCAGGTAGAAGAAGGGAGGAGGCTCTGTATCTGCTGCCACCCCAAATCAATCCATAATGAGGGTAAATGAATGAATGGGTGGATGGATGGATGGATGGATGGATGGATGGATGGATGGATGGATGGATGGATGGATGGATGGATGGATGGATGGATGGATGGTTGGATGGGTGGGTGGGTAGAATAAATCTCAGATACTTCATTACATCTGTAAGTCTTCCCATCTCTTGACACAGAAGACATAAGTAGATCTAACTGAGGCAAAATGACATCTGAGCATCATCCTTATGCTCTTGTTCTTGTATTGTTTGACTTGCATGATTAGGGATTTGATTTACTGAATGTCAAATAAAGTGAATGTCAAAGCCCTGCTTAATTAAAAGTGTCTTTGTCCAGATTAGAGGTAGACATTCATGGATTAATGATCTTTCAGAGATATTTCAGGACAAAGCACAAGCTGTGTAATTTGTTACACTGAACACTAGAGGGAGCTGTTTGACGTAATTGATTCACAGACACGCGAGCAGGACCATGATCTCAGTCTATTACAGGGGAGGGAAGGATCATCAATACCATTCACTGGTGGGTCTGAAACAATCAGAAATACTTTTATTGTGAAAAATATCAATACACCAGATGTCTGGTGGGAATCCAAGGGATGATGAGCTTTGTTGTTTCTGTAGTGTAGAACTGACTCCTAACCGCCCTGCCTTACATGACCCATTTGAAAATCTTAGTACCTCAATGGTGTGTATAGATTGTTGGATGGGCAGACAGACGGAAAGATACTTTATTGATCCCCAGAGGGCAATTAACTCACTACAGCAGCATAACTGAAATAAATTTCACAAAGAATCAAACAAACCAACAGAGTAGGGTGGATAAATATTAATATGTGACATCACTCTGATATTTAAAACTACTGCACACGTATATACATATACATATCTGTATATATATGTATATACACATACACGTAGCATATGTATACCATGTACATACCTATGCATACACATAAATCGCACCAGTACGGCATTTCATTAATAAGAAGATGGAACATGAGCAGAGCAATATACAATATATTAATACAACCGGGTAAATGATGTGTAATAACAAGCATGTGCAATATGAACTCTGCAGCCCAACAGCATCTTGCTGTGTGTGTCTGTGTGATGACTGTGGGGAGGAAAGAGTTCTTATGTCTGTTCCTGCAGCAGTCTGTTGAGAAGAAGCTCTGCTGTCACTCAGGAGGCAGTGGACAGGTTGGTTGGAAAGTTAAACATAGCTGTTGTGTTATTTTTGACCCAAATCCGCCAACCAGATTTGTTTAAAGGGGTATCACATCGATTTCTGTAACACTGTCAGACATGTAGAACCATATTGTCTAATATGCTGCGTTTTCTTTTCTTTTTTAATTATTTATTTTACTCACAATGAACTCAGTTGACAACTATTTGGTTAGAGGTTTAGACTATTGTTCTGGTTCTGTACACAAAGAGATACTGTTTCCAAGGCCTGCACTTGCTAGAGGCAGGGCTGGACTCCAGATTGGAGTCTTTCCCACCCATAAAAAGTGAAGAAACATTTATTTTATTTGTTCAACCAAAAATATTGTAGGATTTACCTGCACCATTCCTAACTTCTGATTGGCTGCATAGGCAGACTACATCCTGCCATCAAAATCATTCACTCACACTTAAGTGATGCTAACTAGCTAACTACTCAAAACATGCAGTATTGTCACATCATGATCAATAACCCAGGCAGGTGTTGTAGACAGTCATAGCTCCATCAAGCTGATTACAGTATTTTCTGCACTATAAAGCATAACTAAAAGCTTTTAATTTCCTCAAACCGACAGTGCGCCTTATAATCCAGTGCGCCTTATATATGGAAACACTTTTAAAAGTGGTCATTCTTTGAAGGTGCGTCTTATAGTCCCGCGTGCCTTATAGTGCAGAAAATACTGTAATGCCTGATTTATATCTCTGTGCAGGAGATCATAATTTAATGAATAAAGGGAACTGCCCCTCATCATTTCAATACCAAAGACTTTCTCTGCAGCCCCTGAATTGAGACGCGGCATCTCTCTGTCTGCCTGTGTTTCAACTGGAGGAGTGACATCAGGTGTGGAAATATCTGATCATCCTTTTATCATCTCCATCTCCTCATCAGCTGATGACCCTGCTGCTCAGTCTGGTATTGGAAGGTCATCTCCCAGTTTTTACTTCTTGCTGATATTTATCCCTAGTAACTTGTACAGTTCACCAAATCTTTTGGCTCAAGTCTCAGCTCTGGTGCTCCCTAAACAGAGACACAGAATTCACTGCTGATCTCACACATCATCAGTTATTTAATCAATATGTCACTTCAACTCTTCATGTCTTACTCTATGTCCTGTATTTTGAATTCAAACTAATCCTTTTGTCCAGCACTGCGCTTGAGTAAAGTGGAACCAAAATGACATGCACTCCATGTTAACCTTGTAAATGTTTATGCGTGTGTGTGGTCTTGGAATGAGAAGCCCCCCCCCCTTAAAAAAAACATAACCCATTAACAACTCTAAGCCAGTTTTTTTTGGTTGTTCATTGTTCATTCAGAAGACAGAAGACATTTCTTTTTCTTTCCTTTATGAAATCAACTTTACGAATTTGTTCGTAACGCATCGTTTCAATACTTGCACTCCACCCCAAAACAAGCTGCTCTTGGCCTCACATGTTCACACACACACACACACACACACACACACACACACACACACACACACACACACACACACACACACACACACACACACGAACTATCATAACTCTAACATGGTGAGAGGCAACAGGACATGCATTCCACTCAGAGGCACCACAGATGTTTCAGTGCGCGCACACACACACACGCACGCAGGCACGCACGCACGCACACACACACACACACACCCTTTTGAAGTTTTACAAAATAATACAATTCATATTACACAAACAAGACAGTACACAGTTTTAAAATAAAATACAAATGAGGTACAAGAAGTAAAGCCTTAATAGTGAGCAAATAGTGCAGATTAGTTGTGCTATTTACAGAATAAGGCTGCTAAAATTTCTAAAACTTTCCTGCTATCAGAAAAATGTAGACTTTTAGTTAAACAAAAGAGTAAATAATTTAAAATATAATCACAATAATGCCCTGTTCTTGAGTTTTTTGGGACTGTTTTTAGACGAGGATTAATACATGAAGCAAATAGCACAGTCGGTGTAACACATTTATCTGGGTAAGGAAGCAAGACTGACAGATAAAGTTTTTCTGAAGACATCCAGTTTTTCTGAAGACATTCAGTTTTTCTGAAGACATGACGACATGTGGAATGCATGGACATAAACTCAGCCAGTCATAGGGCCTGAGAGAAACGCATGATGATTTCTTCATTGACCTCAAATGAGCACAGCCTACAGATTATATAAGAGTCAGCTGCAGAGTAGGGCGAGTAGAGGTGAATATTGTTGAACAGTTGCAGCTCATTTATAGGATTGTTTTCAACATCCTACTGAGGCGCATCACATCAGTTTCCCTGCAAAGATGATGAAGATGCAGGGAAACAATTTTTCCTCTTCAATTCATCTTCAGGTTTCATCCAAGAGATTGTTCATCTGAAAAGAAACACACAAAAATAATTGCTTTGTGCTTCAACATCCTCCTCAAAATCCATGTGTTCATATAGGGGTGAACCTCACCCCCATCCTTTATTGTGAATGACTGAGCCTTTTAGGAATTTGCTTTCATAACCTGTAAGCAATTAACCCGTGTTCATGTGGAATGTCACATCTTTCCATCTTTTTCCATCCCTGCTTATTTGAAATGTGCTGCTGGGACCAAGATCACAATAATCTGAATTATTTTATACTGTATTTATAACATATTTTACGCTCTGTTAAAAAGTTGTGTTTTATGTAAATTATAAAGACACTTTCCCCCACTGACCCACGCATCTGGCTGCTTTTGTAAGCAAACACATACAGATAAATTAATGTACTGTAGGTTAATGTAAATGTGTCCAATCATTGTTTGTTTAGAGAAAGTTGGGGTATATATATTCATATCTAGTTAATTCTAGTGTGGGGAGGTGTCAGTGAAAGTCAAAAATTCAGACGTCTGTCATTGCTGTTGTCCTCATTGTGTTTCCGTACCTACTGTATATATTGTAGATGGATATGATACTCTTTGTACCCTTACTACTTGATATAACCCATTGATAATGGCGAATATGAGAGCAGCTATACTAGTCTCACCTTCTTTGCGCAGGAAACACTTCCAAAGGCAGAAACAGAGAGACATGACCAGCAGTGCTGCTACTGTAGTTACTGAGATCAAGATTGTAAGAGCCGTCCCAACTAGAAGAGAGAAAGTACACATTAAAAAAAAATTCAATGTCAATCTACTTCTGTATAAATATAATCAATTTGAACACAATAATACAACAATATAATGTTGTTGTTTTTATTTGAATGTATTCAAATTAATTAATTGTGTTCAAATTGATTCTATTTATACTGAAGTAGATTCAATGTCATAAGAAGCTAAATGTATATCAATGTTTATTGTCTGACACTACTTAAACACAGAAAAGTCCCGAGACTTCAGGTAAACTTGAACCAGGAACAACACAGAACTAACCATGGTCATTGCAGCTAAAGAGTCTCGACAAAGTAATAGAGGCACGTATCATAAAGTGCAAAACATCATTATTAAAAAATATGGCATATACTTGCCAAGAAAGGTAATTTGAAGTTGAAATGGAGATGATGAGGATGCAAACACCCCCCCCCCCAAAAAAAAAAAGTTGTGACGCAATCAGATATTTGTAATAAGCAAGACTTGATTGATATCACCTCACTTTTAGTGTTCATGGATACAGCGATCGGTGACTCAAGCCCTTTGTGGTGCACCAGGCATTTGATGGACACATCTTTCAGCAGCCCTGATTGGACAGACAGTGTGCTGATGACCAGAGTGGTCCCGTCGTCCTGAGGGATGTGTGTAGTCACAGGGGGGCCAAGAGTGCGGTTATCTCTCTCTACATTCCACACTATCTCTGCCGGGGGACGTGACACTGAGGTGCAGTTGGATTCGATCACACCTGGAGAGGTAGTCTTGTAGCTCACCTGAGGTTTGGGCAGCACTAGGAGAAAACAGAGGCATCACCAGCATAGAACACACTGGATCATGTCTACACACAAACAACGTCTTGTTGACATGATATAAACCCTAACTCTAATGCTAACTTTAACACTGATTTTTTAACACTAACTTTAAATCTAAATCTAACTTTAACACTAACTTTGATTCTAACTCTAAATGTAACTCTAACACTAAATCCAACTGAGTATGGGTCTATCTCTAAGTCTGACTTTAATTCTAATTCTGACTCGAACAGTAACTCTTACTCTAACTCAACTAGCACTAACTCTAAGTCTGACTCTAATATTAACTGTAACACTAACTCTAAATGTAAATGTAGCCACAAGAGGACACAAGCCAGTGTCTTATTGTGCTGCTCCCAAGCCCGGATAAATACAGAGGGTTGCGTCAGGAAGGGCCTTCGGCGTAAAACTTTTGCCAAATCAAACATGTGAATCAAACCTATGACTTCCATACCGGATCGGTCGAGGCCCGGGTTAACAACGACCGCCATCGGTGCTTTTGACCTACAGGGTGCCAGTGGAAATTGGACTACTGTTCGTCAAAGAAAGAGAGGAGGAAAGTGTGATCGTAGGAAGACAGAGAAGTGGAACACCAAGAGTATAGGACTAAGAGTAGGGACATTGAATGTTGGGACTATGACAGGAAAAGATAGAGAGTTGGTTGACATGATGCAGAGGAGGAAGGTAGACATACTGTGTGTCCAGGAGAACAGGTGGAAAGGTAGCAAGGCTAGAAGTTTAGGAGCAGGGTTCAAGTTGTTCTATCATGGTGTAGATAGGAAGAGAAATGGAGTAGGAGTTATATTGAAGGAGGAGTTTGTTAGGAATGTCCTGGAGGTAAAAAGAGTGTCAGATAGAGTGATGAGTCTGAAGCTAGTAATCGAAGGTGTGATGTTCAACGTTGTTAGTGGGTATGCTCCACATGTAGGATGTGAGCTGGAGAAGAAGGAGAAATTCTGGTTGGACTTTGATGAAGTAATGCAGAGCATACCTAGAAGTTAGCGAGTTGTCATTGGTGCAGACTTCAATGGACATGTTGGTGCAGGAAACAGAGGTGATGAGGAGGTGATGGGCAGGTTTGGTATCCAGAAGAGAAACGTAGAAGGTAGTTGACTTTGCAAAAAGGATGGAAATGGCTATAGTGAATACTTTCTTCCAGAAGAGGCAGGAACATATGGTGACCTATAAGAGTGGTGGTAGGAGCACACAGGTAGACTACATCTTGTGTAGACGATGTAATCTGAAGGAGATCAGTGACTGCAAAGCAGTGGTAGGCTAGAGTGTAGCCAAACAGCATAGGATGGTGGTGTGTAGGATGACTCTGGTGGTGAGGAAGATGAAGAGGGCAAAGGCAGAACAGAAGACGAAATGGTGGAAGCTGAAAAAGGAAGATAGTTGCATGACTTTTATGAAGGAGTTAAGACAGGCTCTAGGTGGTCAGGAGGTGCTTCCAGATGACTGGACAACTACAGCTAATGTGATCAGGGAGACAGTTTAGGAGAGTACTTGGTGTGTCATCTGGAAGGAAAGTAGATAAGGAGACTTGGTGGTGGAATGAGGAGGTACTTGAGTGTATACAGAGAAAGAGGTTTGCTAAGAAGAAGTGGGACACTGAGAGGACTGAGGAGAGTAGACAGGAGTACAGGGAGATGCAGCGTAAGGTGAAGGTAGACGTAGCAAAGGCCAAACAAGAAGCTTATGATGACTTGTATGCTAGGTTGGACAGTAAGGAGGGAGAGACTGATTTATACACGTTGGCAAGACAGAGAGATAGAGATAGAAAGGACGTGCAGCAGGTTAGGGTGATTAAGGTTAGGGATGGAAGTCTATTGACAGGTGCCAGTAGTGTGATGGGAAGATGGAAAGAGTACTTTGAAGAGTCGATGAATGTAGAAAATGAGAGAGAACAAAGACTAGAAGAGGTGACTGCTGTGGAGCAGGAAGTAGCAAAGATTAGTCAGGATGAAGTGAGGAGGGCACTGAAGAGGATGAAGAGTGGAAAGGCAGTCGGTCCTGATGATATACCTGTAGAGGTTTGGAAGTGTCTAGGAGAGGTGGCAGTAGAGTTTCTGACTGGGTTGTTCAACAAGATCTTAGATAGTGAGAAGATGCCTGAGGAATGGAGGAGAAGTGTGCTGGTTCCCATTTTTAAGAACAAGGGAGATGTGCAGAGTTGTGGCAACTACAGAGGAATAAAGCTGATGAGCCATACAATGAAGTTATGGGAAAGAGTAGTGGAAGCTAGACTAAGGGCAGAAGTGAGCATTTGTGAGCAGCAGTATGGTTTCATGACGAAAAAGAGTACTACAGATGCAGTATTTGCTTTGAGGATGTTGATAGAGAAGTACAGAGAAGGCCAGAGGGAGCTGCATTGTGTTTTTGTAGATCTGGAGAAAGCTTATGACAGGGTGCCCAGAGAGGAACTGTGGTATTGTATGAGGAAGTCCGAAGTGGCAGAGAAGTATGTTAGAGCGGTGCAGGACATGTATGAGGACTGTAAGACAGTGGTGAGGTGTGCTGTAGGTGTGACAGAGGAGTTCAAGGTGGAGGTGGGACTGCATCAGGGATCAGCTCTGAGCCCCTTCTTGTTCGCTATGGTGATGGACAGGCTGATAGACGAGGTTAGACAGGAATCTCCATGGACTATGATGTTTGCAGATGACATTGTGATCTGTAGTGAGAGCAGGGAACAGGTGGAGGAGAAGCTAGAGAGGTGGAGGTTTGTCCTGGAAAGGAGAGGAAAGAAGGTTAGCTGCAGTAAGACAGAGTACATGTGTGTGAATGAGAGGGACCCAAGTGGAAGAGTGAGGTTACAGGGAGAAGAGATCAAGAAGGTGGAGGATTTTAAGTACTTAGGTTCAACAGTCCAGAGCAATGGAGAGTGTGGAAAAGAGGTGAAGAAGCGTGTGCAGGCAAGATGGAACGGTGGAGGAAAGTGTCAGGTGTGATGTGTGATAGAAGAGTTTCAGCTAAATGAAAGGAAAGGTGTACAAAACTGTGGTGAGACCAGCGATGTTGTTTGGTCTAGAGACAGTGTCACTGAGGAAAAGACAAGAGACAGAGCTGGAGGTAGCAGAGATGAAGATGCTGAGGTTCTCTCTGGGAGTGACCAGGATGGATAGGATCAGGAATGAGTACATCAGAGGGACAGCACATGTTAGAGGTTTTGGAGATAAAGTCAGAGAGGCCAGACTGAGATGGTTTGGACATGTCCAGAGGAGAGATAGTGAATATATTGGTAGAAGGATGCTGAGTTTTGAACTGCCAGGCAGGAGGCCTAGAGGAAGACCAAAGAGGAGGTTTATGGATGTAGTGAAAGAGGACATGAAGGTAGTTGGTGTGAGAGAAGAGGATACAGAAGACAGGGTTAGATGGAGGCAACTGATTCACTATGGCGACCCCTGAAGGGAAAAGCCAAAAGGAAAAGAAGACTAACTCTAAATGTAACTTTAACACTAAGTCTAACTCTGAGTGTAAATCTAACTCTTAGTCTAACTCTAAGTCTAACATCAACTTCAACTATAAATCTCTGTCAAACTCTAACACTAACTCTAACTAACACAAATGACCGGGTCACTGAAATACACTGTGCCAAGTAAGGTATTATTTGACGTGGTGCTTTTATTACATTCCTTCTTTTTCACTTGTTCCATTTTTCTGTCTTTAATGTCCAAGCCAAAAGCTCTGCTGTGTGAGCACATAATGATCGAAGTCTAAGTGAAAAATGGAGTGTACATGGTGGGAGGGCAAGGAATGAAGAATTTTACTCTCACAAAAACATGAGATAAAACTGAGCCTTTTGTTAAGCTGGCATTTGTGTATGATCAGACAGTATGATTAGACTGTCTTTGGTTAAATTACTAAGGTGATACTAGAGAATAACCTTGAAGCTTCTGGATCGGTTCAGGGTTCAGGTATGTGAATTCCTGTACACTAAAGCTCCATGAGTAAATTTGTGGCAGGTAGTGTCTCAGGGCTGACTGAGGAATGCGAAACTCTGGGACTGAGAACATTTTTGTTGGCAAGAACACGTTTAGTCAAAGATATTTTATGGTTTGAATGTCTCCATGGGAAAAACCCATTTGGACTGAACTGTATCAGATTTAATGGTGGGTCATGAACATACGTAACATTGAATATACTTAAAAATGTAATGATTAACATGTGAGTGGACACAAAACTGATGAGAAATGTAAAATGTGGGGTCTTATTAAGAAGAAAACAGAGGAAAACTTCCATTTTACTGAATAACTTTGAATGATGAACTCATCAACACATACTTGTATAGAATGCTTACATACTATATAATGTTAATGGATAACTTACAAGACCTGTACGATATCCGCTTTTACAGTTTTCTTCTCCAAGAAAAGTGAGACTAAATCACCACTGATTCTGAATGTATACAGTATTTTTAATTTATTTAATCAAAAACATGAAATCACACATTCAGTTGGAATGGAGTTCTTTTATGCGTGTGTGAGGCTTATTTATTTATGAACCAATGACAACAGATTCTTTTGACCACTTGGGGCAGCAGAGACAACGTACCAACATAAAACCGGTACACTGCATCACCAGCCTTTTGGTAAGTATTGTCAAAGCAGCTCTTATTATCATTTCACTGGAGTTGTGTTTGTGTCCACTTGAAGAATTCCCTATTCAAGTGTTTATGTCTCTTTATTTGCGTTTAATCCATTGTAACTTTTCATACATCTACGCTTTTCAGCCCTGTAAACCAATTCTAATTGCACTGGATGTAGAATATTTATTATGATTGACCTCACTTACATGCACATGTGTGTGTGTTTTAACTATCACTGTTTGTGGAATCACAATGGGGGTGAAGCAAAAGTTAATTGTACCTGAAGGACACGGATCGATTTCAAACAAAAGCATGTATGTTTGTTGAGATTACTGATAGAAGAAGTCTGGGAAAAATAGAGGAAAGACAAATGAGCAAAAAGAGAGTAAGACAAAGCACAGAGGGAGTCAGTGTCTGCTGCGAACACTAACACAGTCATGTGTCACTCCCTCGCTCCCTGCCTCCGCCATTGTTTCTAATGCTCCATTCTTCAGATGGACACACTGTTCTGTGTTTGTGTGGTAACAAATCGGCCAACAGTATACCATAGTCTCTCAAAAGAAAACATATAACAGAGCCATTCAGGAAGCAAAGATCAACATTCCTGCCTAATCCCCATGGGTACCTGACTATCCTAACATTTGAGTTGAGTGTTTTTTTTGCACTCATGCACACGAGATCCTGTCCACCCAACTCCAGACCTACTGCAGGATAAATTCACTCACAGATGTCCAGTTGATTTAACACAAGTGTGACACCATTGGGAAACAACACAGCAGAAAACTTCAGCACACTCTTGTTCAGACTCTTAATTTCTTCAGTTTGGATCTGAGAACATAAATGATGGCCTGGCTTTAGTCAGCTTGATCCATTTCCCTTCCTTTGTTAGTCATTCTATGAATGCATTCTGAAACAATCAGCAATGGCTAATTGGAAAATATGTTTACCGTAGGTGGTGAGGCAAACCCTGGCACTCTTTTCCCTGTCAGGAAGTGTGAACAGGCAGGTGTAGCAGCCCTCGTCCTGGATCGCCACAGGTTGGATGGTGAGCTGGCTGTCAGACAAGGAGGCACTCAGCCACACTCTCCCCTGGTATGGTGGCTCTATCATGGCGTCGCTACGCTTTGCAAAGGAGGCCACCTCTGTGGAATCTCCCTGCCCGGACGTGTGTCTCCAAAGGATCTGCTGCACCTTTTCAGGCAAACCGTAAGAACAGGACAGGTAGGTCTTCTTCCCTCTCACTGCAGTCATGTTGCTGCCGCCAGTGACTTGCGCTGGGAGTATAAAGAGTGCATGATTCGATTAAAGAGTGATGAATGAAGAGAAGAGGTACGAACACAGGAGACAGAGGGTGAAAAATAGTATGAAGCTAAAATTTAGAGACATGAGGCCCCATGAACAGAAACCAGCTAATGGAATCTGCAGCAGCTGTTTCTGGTTAAGAGAAAAATCCCTTTTTCTGCAGCTGCAGCTCAGCTCTTTATTAACATGACTATCTAAGTCTCTACAGGATCATCTACTGATATCCAGGCTGCAGGGAGCATTATCCATCCCAGAGACTACTGATGCAAATAGATGTGATCTTATTTGCGCTTGATTCATCCAAAAAAACTAATAATGAGGCAATAAAGTACATTTAAATCTAGATGAAATTATTCAATAGAAGAACACAGATCAGTTTAAATAGTTGTTTAAACTGTATATATCAATACATCACTCCTCGTAAAGATAACGTGTATATATGTGTATGTGTGTGTGTGTGTGTGTGTTTATTATATGTAAACAGATGCAATCCTTAACAATCTTACTCACCGGTAACAGTGAGGCAGGTCTGCCCCTGCTTTGACCCGGATGGATGCATGTCAAAGATGCAGGTGTAGCAGCCCTCGTCACGGAAGCCCACCCTCTGGATGGTGATGGCTGAGCTGTCTTTCGGCGAGGACGTGAGCTCCACATGTTGCTGTCCACTCACGCTGTCTTTCAGCCCAGGTTGGTAGGTCAGCAGTGTCTGGTTCTGGACGTCCAGCCAACGCACCTGCCTCAGAGACTCCCCACGATCCCGTGAAACACTGCAGGACAGAGTGAATGGCTTCTCCACCGGCGCTTCCAGATGCGCTGGTGCTGTCACCCTGCCTGAAACATCCAGCCAATACAAACATGACCATTCGGTTCATTCAGATCTATGCTTTGAGTTTCTCCAGATCCTTTTTCATGGCTTACTTACCATGAAGACCTCTCACCACCAGTAAGAGCATACACACCGGCAGACCTGTCCTCATAGTCTTCATTACTAGATTTAAAAATGAAGGGAGAGGATGGTACTGAGAAGGAAATATTTTAAGTTACCTTCGTCAACACAATATGAACCCTGACACTCCCATAATACTGTTGATCCAGCTGTGATACAGACATACAGGTGGATGCTATTATGGAATCTGTAGTATTTCTTCATGACCATTAGATGCTGACAACAATTCAATTATTCTCTGGGACACAATGGAAATTTAACTCACCCAGATTCATTCCATTCCTGATTCAGGATTAAGTTTTTTTTTTGTGTTTTTTTTGTCTAAGTCACTGATTCAAATCTGAAACAAGTTGCAACAACTTAATTATTTACAACTATTTATACACAAAATAGAACAATTACAAAAGAAATACTACTTTTTTGTACTCATTACTACCATAAACTGTACAAACATGACATTTAGACACTTACCTCTGCTTTTCCTAATGCAACAGGTAAACGTTGAAGATGATCTACCTATGTAACATTTTACATTTGTCCGTCCTTATGGCCCAGAAGTCTTTTCGGGCATCACTGCTCTGTAAGAGAGGATTTTTCTACTCATCCAAGACCTCGCTGCTCTGCGCACCATCTGCACAATGAACGCCGGCGGAGGCTCTCAGCGGCTGCTTGCTGGATGCGGATGACGTTGGAACAGACGCCGCATCTCAGCGCCCTCTAGTGTCACTAACGTGTAATAAGACGAGAGGGCAAACATTCTTGTTCTTCTTTTTGCTGCTTAAAAATGTTGTTTATTCCTGCAAATGTTTTCATAAAAAGTTATCAGAGCCAATAACATGTTGATAAATAGTATTAAAAAATCTAGTACTAAGAAATTCAATTAGTCCAGATAGACGTATGAATATACTGTTCTATACATCATTACTACTTAAGAGAGATACAGTTTGTGATATAAAGCCTGAACACGTTCACAATATTTGGAAAATATTATATTAAAATTCTTTAAAAATGAGTTTGAAATGTTAAAGCATTGATTAGTAACATATGAATAGAAATTTTTATTAGTGGTAGTAGTAATACAGTGCTGTGGTACTGCTTGAAGCAGAAGCAACAAAAGGATTAGCAAATTAGTTGTCTTGTCGCCCCCTGCTGGTCGATATTACAATTACACATAAATAGAAGAGCAACAAAACATTAAATTGTTGAATTGTTTTTTAATTTGTCTTTTAAAATGAATTCAAAATATTTTTGCTGGGATTTTTCATTGTGTAAGTTTATTTAATATCGTAATTGAGTTTTGTTTTTTGTTTTTTTTTCAAACGTCATACGTCATACTTCCTCGACGGAAGTAAGTGGTCGGAAGATTATTGGTGACGTACCGGAGCGACAACGTTAAACTTGACAGCCGAACAAAAATGCTCCTAAAATGAGCTCAATGGCAACATAACAGACATTGTGACTGTTCCCGTCTGTTGGTCATTCTGTGTCGACATGAAGTGAGACTTCTCTGCACAGGTACCACTTCAGGATTAGCTGATTTAGCTGCAGACATGTCGTTTCTCGTGGACTCGGTCATCATGTTCACCTCGCAGGTAAATTATGAGCTGGATAAATTGACAGATTGCGACGTGTGTTCTTTTTCAGTGAAACCAGAGAATATCTGTAATATGTTTGAAGATAATTTGAAGTTACCTGGTTCTGTAATTGTTTTGTAGTCATTGTATAGCAAAAACAAACACTATGTTTTTGTGTGTACTTATTAGAGGGACAGTTTAAGAAATCCGGGGACCATGAAACTAGTTATTTTACTTAAACTAGTGCTTTAGTTTTTGTGAATGATCAAAATGACGTTCATTGTAGGCCTGAGAAACAATGTTAAGTCTTTTTTTTTAGTTTGATGAATGTGACGAGCATTTATCAAACTAAAAAATGGAGATGTAATCTGAAGTAATTCTGATTTCCCTCAAAGTAATCCCCCTTTAATCCCTGTAGGTGCTGTTCTTTGGCTTTGGCTGGTTATTCTTTATGCGGCAGCTCTTCAAAGATTATGAGGTATGAAGTTATTCCAAGGAATATATTTCAGACAAAATGATTCTGGGGAGAAAACAAACACATGTTTGGATCTTCACTTGGTGTTCATGAAAACAGAGAAGTCAGCAGAAGATAGAAAGATGAAACAAAAATCACATTGCTCGGACGGCGAAGGGGATGAAAATGAGATAATGACCTTGACCTTGAATATATCAGGGTAAAATTTTGAATTCAGCTGTGTCGCAGGATGTTGCAGTCTGTGACTGCCTTGTTGTGTTTGTGTTTGTTGACAGGTGCGGCAGTACATTGTTCAGGTGGTATTCTCCATCACCTTTGCTTTTTCATGCACCATGTTTGAGCTCATCATCTTTGAGATTCTGGGTGCCTTAAGCAGCAGGTAAGGGATTTTTTTAATTTAATGTAACTAAAGGTTTTATTGTTAATGATAACAGATTCAATTGCTGTCTTTGCCACAGCTCCAGGTATTTCCACTGGAAACTGAACCTCTATGTGATCCTGCTGGTTCTCATCTTTGTGGTGCCTTTCTACATCGGCTACTTTGTTGTCAGCAACATACGCCTGCGTAAGTATAGTTGAAAGCTCAGAAGTGAGAATAAATATTTAAAAAACTGATGTGGTTTCCCACAGCATCTCACAGAAACTGTTTGTTTTGTGCAGTGCACAGACAGAGGCTTCTATTCGCTTGTATGGTTTGGTTTACCTTCATGTATTTCTTCTGGAAGTTGGGAGACCCATTTCCCATCCTGAGTCCAAAGCATGGTGAGTGTGTATCCTTTTCTTTCTTCCACAGCTGGTGAAACACTAGTATAGTTGTTTTCAGTCTGTTGTCTTCTTTTCTCCAGGCATCCTGTCCATTGAGCAGCTAATCAGTCGTGTCGGTGTGATCGGAGTCACACTCATGGCTTTGTTGTCCGGCTTCGGTGCTGTCAATTGTCCATACACTTATATGTCCTATTTTCTCAGGTAAGCTCAGCTTTACTTTGACCCCATCATCCAGTGACAAATAACCTTTTGAGCTAGGTCTGCCTATGGCTGTCCTGATTCTCATCCCTGTTTGGACACCATGCTGCCGGTGCTATGATGCTCTTACTCTGGTATTTTTCACAGGAATGTAACAGACAGTGACATCCTCGCTCTGGAGAGAAGACTGCTGCAGACGATGGACATGATAGTCAGCAAGAAAAAACGGTGAGTGAAAAAAAATGATGTTATTATCCAAATAAAGCAAATTATTGTGCCACAATAGTTAATTCTGTGTGTCTAGAATTGCCATGACGCGGAGGCAGATGTACCAGCGCGGTGAAGATCAGAACAAACAGACTGGATTCTGGGGCATGATCAAGAGTGTCACCTCTCCTCAAGCAGGGAGTGAAAGTATCCTCTACACTTATATTTTATAACAATCTTAATTCTTAATCTTTCACATCACTTTGTACTACGTATCTGTCTCATTCATACGTCGTGTCAACTCTAACATCTTTCCTTCAGACCTGTCTTTGATCCAGCAAGAGGTTGATGCTCTAGAAGAGTTGAGTCGGCAACTTTTTCTGGAAACTGTGGACCTGCAAGCCACGAAGGTAGAATTTGTGCACACACGCTCGCATGTTTGCATTCACACACACGTCCACACACACATATAAATGTCTATAGAGAGAACAAGGAGACTTGAAGGCTTAGGTCTGGAATAAAGTTAAGTGGCTGGATATTAACCTGGTGGTAATTTTCTGACCTTGTAATCTGAACCAGGTTTATTCAGATTTTTATTAATGACCACATGATTCCTTCCATCATATGAATTTATAAGTAAAATAAAAATAAATTGTCCTCTAGACACAGTGTTTTCATGCATTTTGAACATCTGCTCGTGTCTAATAACACACTTCGTAAAAGTTCAGTGTGTCACCCACTCTGGTGTGTTGTGTATTATAATCTGAGATCTGGACTGAGAACAGTTCAGACACACATCTCTCTACACACCACATCTACGTGTGACTGTTCCTGAAAGAGAAATAATCATTTGAATATTTACCACCGGGTTTTCTTGTCTTAGGAGCGAATCGAGTATTCAAAGACATTCCAGGGGAAATACTTCAACTTCCTCGGCTACTTCTTTTCCATCTATTGCGTTTGGAAAATCTTCATGGTAAGAACATTTCCTGCTGAATTTTGCCCCCTTTTAGTATCTTCCCATCATGCTAACCTTCGGTACAGGGATTGCTGAGGCCCTGTTATGTAATCTCCTTCATAACTGAAGATGTAGTTTATAGAGTACGTGGATACACCTTACAGTATGGTAGTGTAATTCAGTTTTACGTCACTGTTGTGTTGAAGTGATTCCCAGTTGTTCCAACCAGAACTCTGATCTGTAATCTATTACCAAGTACTTTTAGATCTCTATAAAAAACGCCTCTCCTGTCTGTCATAGGCCACCATAAACATTGTGTTTGATCGAGTTGGAAAGACGGATCCAGTGACGAGGGGTATTGAAATTACTGTGAACTACTTGGGGATCCAGTTTGATGTAAGAAGTTCACACACACCCACACACACACACACACACACACACACACACACACACACACACACACACACACACACACACACCTGCATTGGGAGTCACGTGTCAGATTGCATGGCTCCTGTTCAGATAATTGCCAGCCCATTATCCTCTCTCCGCCTGCTTTCTCAGCGGTGAACCCGGTCACGGTTTTAATTTCTTCTCGTGTAGATAGTTAATTGATCGGGTTGTGATCGCTCATGCTCAGGATGTCACGGTGTTTGGGTTTCATTGAGTAAAGGATGTGCTAGCCTCCTCTGTTTCTGCTTCTTCCCTTTTCGTTGCCGTTCACATTCTTCTCTTCGTCCTCATCCTAGGTGAAGTTTTGGTCCCAACACATCTCCTTCATCTTGGTGGGAATCATAATCGTTACATCCATTCGGGGTTTACTCATCACCCTCACTAAGGTAACTTGATCTCTCAAAATATATTAAAATGTGGTCAGGTCATGATTTCCGTTTAGATGGTACATCTTTTTTAACCATTTGTTAACCATTGGATTCTAGTTCTTCTATGCAATATCAAGCAGCAAGTCGTCCAACGTCATCGTTCTGGTCCTTGCTCAGATCATGGTGAGTGTGTTACCTTACAGCTATAACACAACCTGCAACCAACAGAGAAAGCAAACTCTTCTCTCTGCCTCAGGGGATGTACTTTGTCTCATCCGTATTGCTGATGCGCATGAGCATGCCGCTGGAGTATCGCTCCATCGTGACCGAGGTCCTCGGAGAGCTGCAGTTCAACTTCTACCACCGCTGGTTTGACGTCATCTTCCTGGTTAGCGCCCTGTCCAGCATTCTCTTCCTGTATCTGGCCCACAAGCAGGCGCCAGAGAAACACATGGCGCTCTGATTCACTACATCTGTTCCCACCTGGATGTGATTCCCCACATGTGGGGAGACTTTGAATCTGGAATTTAGGTATATCCAGAAATCACATTATTTTTATATTGGACTTAATTATATAAACTGCTTGTTCCTGAATCAGGAATGACTAATTGTTGGATGGAACTGTTGGAAAGAAAAAAAAAGACTTTTAAAGTGCCCTGTCTTCTGTAACACAAAGCACTGTTAGGACTTTATATCTGGCCACACAATCAAACATCTTGTTGTTTGTGTTCTTAAATTTTCACAACTTTTTTCGGAAAGATTTTTGTTCCGTTTGCACACACTGGAGCTGAAGTTTTGGCAGCGATTCCGTGATTCTTCTTTTGTTTAAGGTGTAAATGGGTTTGATTAAGAAAGGTGATGATTGCTCTCAAACAACCATTTAACAACTGTTATCATGTAATTGGGAATAAAAACAGATGCTTATAAAATTTGTTTAATTCAGATATTATGACTTCCTTTGTCCGCATAATGGAAACTCATTTATTACTAATGTCTTAAAAAGAGAAGAAAAGAGTTTCACTCTTGGAGCAGTAAATGAAGGCAGCAGTCTGACAGAATTTATTTGCAGCATTAACAGTGTTGGCCTTCATTCTGTAGGTCTGTTGGTAACATCGGCCCGTGGAGCTGATTGTATAGACAAGCATAAAGCATTGAAAGAAGCAACTTTAGATGGATGGATGCCGAATCAGAAAATGAAGATGGCGATGGCTTTTCAGAGTCTCACATCAACGCTGTCTTCAGATGAAGATGACGATTTCTAGAAGGGAGAGAACACAAAACGTTTATTGTTTAAAATACTGAACATCTTTCAGGAACGTTTTGCTGCGTAGACAAATTTATTTACTTATTTTTAAAGCAGATGCTGAAAAGCATAAAAATGAGAAGTAAAAGAAGAACCGTGATCCCCTAATGATATCTGAAACCTTCACTATCTGTACAATGAAATTATTTGTTACCAGCATCCTTGTTTCAGTGGGGATGAGCCAAAACACATTCATGGTTGCAGTAAACCCACCTGATCATTTATTCAACAGGATTCATGCCAGAATGCTGGACTTGCTGAACTTTCCAAAATAAGTTGTTGACCATGTTCACTATTGTAGTTTCTTTCAATCTGCTCACTAGTTGTTGAGTTATTTCACTTTGGACCAAGGTGTTGGATGCCGTCCCAACATTCAGACTGCTTCGCTAAATAAAATGATATAAAAAAGCGCTGCTCACCCTCTCTCTTACTGCTTTGTTGGAACTTGCTGCTTTTGCGTTGTCCTCCTGTCTGGCCTTCGAATTGCTCCCTGGAGAGTCTTCATGATGAACCTGAGCGTACGATGTGTTCCCGAGGAGAAGGCGCGTGACGGTCACTCCTTCAGTCGTGAGCTGGTCGTAGACGCTCCTGCTGGCTACGAGCATCTCCAGCCTGCTGTCACTGCGTTTGATCATCTCCACCACCTCTTCGTGGGTGCTCTTCTCCACATTCACTCCGTTGACCTCAACCAGGATGTCGTCATCCTCCAGACCTGCCCTGTCGGCCGCTCCGCCCTTCACCACCTGGAACCGAGTGTGTTTCATCACTGATTCGAAATAGTTCTGTGACAATGGCTGAGCGCATGACCTTTACCTCGTGGATATACTGTCCACATACACCCTGAATGCCATTCAGGTGAAATCCATAGCCTGCTGAGGCCTTCTCCAGCGTGCACAGCTTAGGTTTGAGCTCCTCCTTCGTGACCTGAGGTCGTACAGATGAGTTGCCGGGAGTAGGTAGATTGAGGGCTTCGCTGTAACTGGGTGGCAAGTTGGACGTCTTCTTGTCCTCGTAGAAAACAATTGGAGACACTTTCCCCTGACGGGACAGAACGCTGACATGATGGAGATGTTTCATCTATAGTCTTAGAAAGTTGAAACGCTGCTCACCAGCTTGAACATCTGGTCTGTTTCTTTGTCGATCACGAGGAGGTTGCATTTGTTGCCGCTCTGACCGATCATGTCCACCACCTGCTCATGGCTGCATTTCTCCACATCTTTTCCATCGACAGCGAGGAGTCTGTCTGCTTCCTTCATACCTCCTCTATCCGCTGGACTGCCTTTGTCTATATTCTTCATGAAATGGCCTAAAGATAATGGGCACACTGTCAAAACACACACACTCCTCTATGCAAAATAGTCTTCACACAAACACCAGTTATTTCTAATATTAATACTGATCTTGCCTGACTGTTTGGGATCCTCCCGGAGCAGGAAGCCATAGCCATCAGAAGCTTTGGTCATGTTGATGGAGCGTGGCTTATGTGGGAGGTACTTGATGGTGGCTAACCATGATCCGATCTTCATAAGCTTGCTCTTGTAGTGCTCATGCGTTTCCTCATCCGCCAGCAGGATCATCAACTTGTCACCGGACGACTTGATCTTATCCACGACTTGATCGTGCGAAGCGTCTTCTACGTTCTCCCCGTTGATTTCCAGCAGACGGTCGTTGACTTTAACGCCCGCCATGTGAGCCACGTTTCCTGGCAGCACGTCTATCACAAAAAAAACCCCCGGCTCATCTAGAAAAGATGTTGTGGTAAAAAAAAGAAAGAAAATATAGCAAAATAGATTTAGACTTTGTGATATTTCAATTGAGATTAATTTGTGACTGCGATTAAAAAACACAACAGGACCACTTAAGAAAAATAAGTGCATTAAATAAATGCATTCACTATCAATCTGGTAGGTCATAATCTTTGGTTTGAGCAAAGCTAAGTGCTAACTTTTGGTGATTTGAATTGTGGGAAATCTAGGAACCCAGTTTTCACTGGAAGAATGTGCAAAAAAAAAACAAAAAAAAAACTTCTCGGTGATGCATCAGTTGTAATACATAAATTGCAAATAATCTTAATGTTTACATCCAAAGACTTCATCTATTATTGTTGTTTTTTCTGTCTCCCTAATGGATTAATGTTCACACGTATCTGTAATGACTTTTCACAAAGATCCACTGCTGTTGTGTTAAAGTGTAACCAAACAGTGTTTTCGAGGACACTCTTTCTCGTTGACTGTGATTTATTGCACTTCAAATCACACCCAGCCGTCAGTCCACAGTAAATCACTGCTGTGGGTTAGAGGTTAAACTTCTACGTAACACGTCTGACCCAACGAGAGATTTCACTCTGCTCTTCTCATTAATTATGTATATTACACTTTTATCAAATTGGAAAAGTTTTGTAGCTTTTCCAAAAACGATGAATTACATCTTGTAAATCATTCGTGAAAGTCATTTAAACTTATTTAGTGCTTCGGTGCAGTAAATCTAAAACGGATGATTGTTTTTGTATGTTTTGACAGTTGTAATTCACAAATCAAACTATTCCTACCTTTGACTGAGCGAAGAGAAAACCCGTAACCTGATTTGGACTTAATCAGGTAGCAGAGTTTGGGTTTCGGAGCGTGTTTGGCCACACCGTTAGCAAGTGATGGGCTCTGAGGGTTGGACAGGTTCACTCCCTCAGTTTTGGCTTGTTTGTAGGACGCTTCATCCAGGATGTGGAATGCCACTGTTACACCGCTGTTTCTCACCAGGTCCACAACCTGTCCCATAAACACATTCACAACGGGACGGTTTAATAAGACATGTCTGTTTTAAAAGGATCATGCAAGACGTAAATATGATATGATACAAGAATTTTCTATGCTATTAGATGAATGATTAGAATATTGTGCAAAACAATGTTGTCCTAAATAATCTCCTGAAAAGCTCCCAATAAAAATAGACATATATATTTTCTTCATCACTCTTTCCATCAAAGCTAAATGATTGTTAGCCTGTTAATGTTACTAAAAAGTACACAGGCACTTGTTTCTTTTGCTTTGATGTCACCCACATCCTCAATCAGGTTGTAAATACTTTAATGAGTCTTGATATTTTTAGAGACCCCTGCCTTTTCACACAAAGTTAACAGAGAGTAGCGTTGGCTATCTTCTTGACTGCTGAACACATTAGGAAATATATCAATAACATTTTACAAAGTGGGAATAGACCAAATAATTAAACGGGTGTGATGACTTTAAATTATGCTTCGGATTATCATCTGTGGTCAAAGAAAAAACTCTTTTCTTACTAAATGATGACATGAAAGGAAAAGTGTTTACTATTGTCATTCCTTGACATATTTTTGTCAAATTTTTGATTTGTCTGATAATCTTCTAGTGCCTTCCTGTGGCACCGCGGTGTTCTGTGTCACTATTGATTTAATTCACGTCCTTCATTAATATCACATTACCTCTGAATGACACAGTCCATCAACAAACTTTCCATTAACCCGCAGGAGACGGTCTCCATCTTTCATTCCAGCCAGCTCAGCTGGACCCCCCATGTCCAGGCAGCGGATCAGATGACCATCCTCTCCTTGCTCCATTCTCAGGTAGAAGCCGAATGTGTGACCCGGCCTCTTGGTCAAAGAAATCAGCCTTGGCTTGTAGCCGGACATGTCCTAACGTGGAAAAGAGGGACAATGAGGCATGTCGTATCAGTGATACCTCTACCTGCATCTTGGTCCATTTTGATGTAAACAAGTCAGATTAGTAATCAATTCCTAAAGAAATGCAATGAAAACATTCTTAAAAAGGCTAAGAGAGAAGTGATAGATCTACATTAAAGATCTGATATTAACACAGGAAACAAAACCAGGGAGCAAACTGGAGATCAGTGTTTCAATCAAGGGCTGGGAATCGAACCATCAACCTTCTGCACTGTGGATGTCTCCTCTAGATTTATTTATATAGCCTTATACCCATAGAGGTGCCAATACAGTCAGATACCAAGTTGATTTCACATGTCATCACCTGAGTGTTGGTTAATGGTTAATGGTTAATGGGCGAGCAGCTGACTGTGGAGCTTTACCTTCAGATCATGTGGACTTTGAATGTCGTTGCACACATGCATTACATGCATTACTGATACATCCCCATGAGATGGTCATAAAGGATGTGTGTGTGTGTGTGTGTGTGTGTGTGTGTGTGTGTGTGTGTGTGTGTGTGTGTGTGTGTGTGTGTGTGTGTGTGTGTGTGTGTGTGTGTGTGTGTGTGTGTACAAGGAGTTGCACTGACTGATTGAAATACTAAAGTAGAATAAACCTACTAAATATTCTTTGTCTCATTTGTCTGATGTGTGAAGAAGACAATACCTGGTGTGATGCCAGTATAACTCCTTGATGACATTTCTCTTTCTACTCTTCTAATACTGAGCTAAAAGTAGTCAACATATATTAAAAGTCAAATACATAATCCCACTTTATAATATGACACATTTCTTCTCTCAATAGATTAGATTAGGTTAGATTAGATAGATCTTTATTGGTGGCAGATCTAATGCCATGATTACAGACACTTTTTTGAACATTTAGACATTTTATAAACGTACTATATTGTCTTATTTGAGGTTTGTTCAACACAAGCAACACAGATAAACATGTTATATTCATGAAGACCATTTTATCTTTTTGTGCTTTGGTTTGGTATTACCTGATGGAGCCCAACCCAATCTTGTGTGACTCCTTCACATTACGTGACCCTGCACCACTATTTCACCACAAAGTGAACTTTTAGATTAGTTATGGAAGATTAGTGATGAAATGATTCAGCTTGATTAACAAGAAAAATGTTGAGACTGATGGACATTTTTTTGCATAAATTAATGGGTTGTTTTTTTTTAATCTCACCTGTTCATCTTACCACAATTATTTTTTTTTCTTTTTTCTGTCCCTTGAAGGAGTTATCCCCTGCGAATATTTTTGCTGAATTTGTCGAATAATTCTATGACATAATTATCTCTAAACCTCAGTTTTAAAGCAAGTTTTTGAAGTGAAACTCACCATCTTGTTTCTGCTCAGTGTCCCGATCCAAAGCAGGAGCTCGCCTGTCACAGCTTCGCTGTTATCTGTTGAATCTTCAACTTCCCACCTCCCACTTTACGGGTCAAAGTTGAGACTAAAGGCTGATTTATTTAACAGTCTCTCGTGTTAGGAATGTCTCGAGAGTCGTCAACCCTGTGCAATCTTTCTCTGAATGGAAGATGTAACCATGAAGCAATTCAGCAGTCATTTGGTGGTCAAAGGTACAGGTCGCAGTTTGAAATGTCACCAATGTTATATTACTGTATGTGTATCAAGGGGAATTAATCACGTACATAATCATTTCCATAAATCTGATTTGTTGAATAAAACCAGAATTACACAATTAAAATGTAAGTTTTGTATTATTTGTGACTTTTTCAAAAGAGGACAATATTAATTTAGTTTTTTTTTTTGCTGTTACATCAACAGTATATATCCTAGAGCTAAAGAAATATTGACCGATAGTTTATCTGTCGATGCTTGACAGCTCAAAAAGTGGTAACATGATGATCCAAATCGCTTTTTTAGTTTTGCCTACATTTGTATGTCTTAATCCTTTCACATGCACTTTGTGATATGAATATTTATGACACTGGCACCTTTACAAGCAGTAGGAAGTTCAGCTGTTGTAATGGGTGTGTCCTGTTGTCACAGGAGTCTCTAGCTGTGTTGAACTGTACTGTGGTATACTCTATGTGTCATTTTACTAATTTAGATTATTGAAGTCCCTTGGGGAAAATATACAGGCATTGCTGCAATTAAATTTGTTCTACGTTCCTCTTAAAACATTAGAACTTGGAAAATTCTATGCAATCACCATTTTTGTAGAAATAAACTACATTTAATATTATAAAATGTCCTCTCAGGTTAGTAACATCTAAAGTTTTGCCCGCCAACTTTCTCGCAGATGTTACAGAATATTGTCTATGTCAGCATGATAAAAAATTAATAAAGCTCTAGCTGAGCAAACTTCTCCTTGAGTAGACAAAATGCATGTTTATTTCTCGAACATTCATCTGCAGGGTTCAGAGGGTTTTTGTTATTGTGGGGCGTAGTTTATTTTCTTGGGTTTGGCTGCTATGGTCGATATGTACGGGTGGTTCCTCTAGTTATAAAAGGGTTATTATGATAGGAACCTTGGGTTGGGACAAAGGTGGCAGCGGCCCAAATGCAAGCAAAACAAATATGCACACCTAAGTTAATTCATTACTTTGGCAACAACTCTGCATCAGAACTGTATGTGTTATATCACCAAGAAGGCTTTTTGCTCAAGTATAAAATATGTGCCCATTATATCACAATACAAAAATGACTGTTCTTCAACTCAGATGAAAAGTTCACATAGTGATGTTAAACCAGTTGTTTTAACACAACCACGAAGTCAAGACATTGTTATTTAAATAACACAATATCACAATGAGTTAACCTTGATACAGGGACATTGAATATTCTCTATGAATGAGGCAAATATTGTAAATGTGTGTAGAGAATTGGGTAACTCAATTTGTGTCTATGTAAGAGTGGTGTAAATTGTAAGTATGTAAAATAATCTTTAAAATGCGTGCGGAGATTTATGAAGGTGCAGACCAATGGTCTCTGATAGAGCAAGCTGGAATGGAATGCTGTTGTTCCTGAATAACAGGGTTTATCTTAAGATAAGTTAAGTTCAGTTAAGTTAAGATTAGATAAGATAAGTTAAGATAAGATAAGATAAGATAAGATAAGATAAGATAAGATAAGATAAGATAAGATAAGATAAGATAAGATAAGATAAGATAAGATAAGATAAGATACAAAAATGTATGTAACAAGCATAGCGCAAAACACAAACATAAACACAAAATTATAGATCAAATGTAAATATAAGAAATACAGTCAGTCAGTCATCTACAGATTACCACCGCTATATCCGCCGCAGCGGGTCACGGGGAGCCGGAGCCTATCTCGGTGGCATAGGGCGTGAGGCAAGGGACACTCCGGGCACGACACCAGTGCACCGTGGATATGAAATACAATGATATAGAAATATGTTGAAGTATGGAGATCATAAATGGAGAGTCTGACAGCAGTGACGATGAAGAACCTGGCAGTTCTCCTTCTAACATCATGGCTCTAACAGTCTACACAGAAGGAGCTGCTCAGCCAATCACTCATCTTTCATTTCTATGGGTTTATAATCTATGGCGTTTCATTAGATTATTTATGTCTTCCGTATCTTCATCCGTTTTCTGATCACATCATCAACAAGACGATCCGGCTGCATCAGGTGTTCTTAGCCAAGCATCATCTAATTCCACCTTTTCCCAGAAAGTGCATCTTCTGTTTCAGCGACCACCGATAATAACCCTACCCTGAACCTGATAAATATATTCATGATCGACCTGAAAACATATATATTGTTGGGCAACCAGCAAATAGGTGTAAATCCCATCTCTGCTTGATCTTTGCCCTCATGACTGCCTGAAGACAGCTGGAAGACGCTGGAAGATGACCTTCAATGAAGACAAGGAATGAACGGGTACCAGCACTGGTGGAACGATCAGGCTTTTATATACATAACAGAGACACAACAAGACGGCTTGAATGTCAGGGTGTGTGAAGATTAAAGAATAACCAAAGATAGATTCTCGTTTCATCACAGGAGCGCTGGAGGCCAAAGCATGACTGTCCAGAGTGTATCAGGTAATGAGTCTCTGAGACGTTTGGAGCCCTGTGCAATAACTTCAGGCTCATCGTCAGACTGATAAATGAAAACCTGCTGCATACATAACCAATCTATCTATCTATCTACCTTTCTTTCTATCTATCTATCTATCTATCTATCTATCTATCTATCTATCTATCTATCTATCTATCTATCTATCTATCTATCTATCTATCTATCTATCTATCTATCTATCTATCTATCTATCTATCTATCTATCTATCTATCTATCTATCTATCTATTCTATCTATTCCATTCCATTTTCGTGTGTAGTTCAGTGACTCTGTGTATTTTCCACTCAGTACTGATGAAAACATGCTGGCGCTCGACTGTCTGCCACAGAATGAGAACAACTGCAGGATAATGGTCAAATCTGAGCAGGCGTCACTCTGTGTGTTTGAACACGAGGACACGGAGACGCTGGTGTTTGTACCTATGTGAGCACTCAAGACTACTGATGGTTTTGGGGCTCTAATCTCCCAATACACACACACACACACACACACACACACACACACACACACACACACACACACACACACACACACACACACACACACACACACACACACACACACACACACACACACACACACACACACACTACAAGCCTGGAGCTTTGTTTGAACAATCGATTTGGGAGGTCCAGGAGCCCCAACCGGAGGACGGATGATGGGAGTGGAAGGAGACAGAAATTGTCTTCAGCTTGACTCAACACTGATGAATTCACCATCCATTACCCTCAGTCATCACCCTCTATTTACCTGGAATAAAATGAAATTTGTTGTATTTCCATGACGCGTCTTGCCTAAACGACTAAATCTTCCAAAGCTGCTGCTGTTTATTTGATCTGAACTCATGTCATTGGCGTGACGGCAGCATCGTAGGTATAAAAGGTGCTGCAGCTCTCTAAGAAATGAGCTCTAAGTGCAACTCCAGGAATGATTATCTTGAACCTGCCCTCTTATGGAGTGGAGCATCAGTAATCAACGTGTAATGCCAGTTTGTGATTACTGCACTCATCTGTGAGCGCTAGTTTCTCTCCTCATCTTGATTTGCATCCTCACATGACCTGTTTATCTGGGGTAAGTGGCTCCACACATGACCTGTCTGAAACAGCTAATTAGACCACAAATATATTTGACGTAGGCTGTTTGAAATAATACCCCCCCCCCCTTTTTTTTTTCTTTTCTGGGAGTCATTTAAGCATTCGGAGGCCTGGCAGACAGTCCCTGCTCTCCATAGCAATAACACGCCTCAGAAAGCAGCAGCATTTTAACCTCCCAAATGTACAGGTGGTACAGAGGAGGCAGCCTTTCACTGCCTGCAGGAAAAACAAGCATGTACAACGTCTATTCTCCAGGCACACATTAGGTGTATTGTTCATCTGCAGCTCCTCCAGTACAGCAGAATGGTTCAGCTAGACAAATAGATGTTATTCCAAGATTTTAAACATTCGATAAACAGATAAGATTACATGATGGCTTTACGAAACCGGCCATCAACTGTTTTACATTCTCACAATTTTTACAGAATAATATTTTTTATTCACCTCACAGAGGAAGCACACTGATATTTATCATTGTGACACGTCATCCAATGACACAGCGGTGTGGTGAGGTCAGGACAAGTTCTCTCATTTATCCTGATGATCAAACTAGACTGTGCGTCTTTTTGTCTGGCCCTTTCTTTAAATTTTAAAATGGACAGTTGGCTTGAGGGCTTGATGGCTAGAGTTCAAGGATGACTACATTTGCCAAAAATAGCATCCCCTTACAAAGAAACAAATAAATCAATGTCAAAATATGACTTGTACTTTCCAGGCTTAACAAAAAATAGAAATACAGTACAAGGTAGTTTAAATTGTGGTGACAGAAAACCATCCACACTTCCTACCATTTCCTCAGCAGCAACAGATCCTTTACTGCAAACAACAAAACAGTTTGTCATTGCTAATCACACATTAGGTTTTAATGGATCTTCTGCGTCTATTTCCAGAGTACCATTTTTAATCAGTGTCAACAAAACCTCGACAAATATTCTTCTTATCTGCTTCCGTTTAATATTATTTCTAGTTTCCACTCATAAATTATCCGCGGTACACTGGCGTCGTGCCCGGAGTGTCCCCCGCCTCACGCCCTGAGACTGCCGGGATAGGCACTGTCTCCCCTGGAAGATGACTGATGACTGACTCATAAATTGAAATGCTTGAAATGATTATTATAAACACAAGCGAAATGTATTAAGCAAATGAGATGCTAATTATTCAACAGCTGTTGAACCACAGGTTGCCTCACCCAGACTGTGTGACCGGACGTGCGTTCACACACCACAAGAGGGCGACAGTACGCATGTAAAATAATTACTGGAACAGCTCAGAGTCATTCAAGCCGTGAAATCACTACCTTCACATCCACGTGAAAGTTAGTGTCGACAATTAGAAAGACCTGACTGTTGGACACTAAACTTCCACACCGCACAACCCTTCAGACCAGCGTCTTCTTCCATGATTGTACATTTTTCTACGGAAATCTTATTAGAAAAAATGTTCTATGACTGGAATTCAGCACACATGCTGTTGGATGATTTCTGCTTCTTGCTCATTAAACTCTTTGATTACTTTTCAAGAACGCCAGGAGGAAAATGCCAATAATTTCTTGTTTAACTCCTGACACTAGTTTCCTGCCACTGTGAATGATTTATCAACATGTCAACTAGTTAATTTTGGGCTTCTCCTAACGCTTCCCAAAGCAACGCGTAAGGAATTTATGTTTTACAGAGGAAATAAACTCTAACATTTCAAATATGAGCGAGGAAACGGGCAAGAATTTAAAAGCACAATATAATCCACAGTGTCCACAGCAAAATCCAATGTCGTGTGTGTCCACACACACACACACACACACACACACACACACACACACACACACACACACACACACACACACACACACACACACACACACACACACACACACACACACACACACACACACACACACACACACACACACCCCTATATAGCATTAGTTGACCACTTGGCTCTGCGCTCACTCGCTCCCCTCATGCGCAGCGGTCCTGTGAGCGCATGGAGCCAAGAGAGACGCGCTCAGAGCGCAGGAGGAAACCAGGGCAAAGCAGCAAGAAGACCTACAGTTTTATTTTTTTTTTGGTTTTACAGGACCTCGAGGGTGAAGGTCTATGGATGTTTTTACCATGTTTGAGACTCAGATGAAAATTTCCAGGTTAAAATCGAACTTTTGGTAACCGCGGTTAACAGAGCAACAACATGGACCACTGTGCGCGAAATGAGACACACATGTACCCAGGGTGCGTTGGAGACACTGATGCCCCGCTGAACGGGTCCGGGAACTTGGAGACAACAAACGTCACCTACGGCAACATCTCCACATTCGTCATACCGCATCGCGTGGCGCAGAAAGGTGAGCGGACACGCAAATTACACAACATTTATCACCAGCAGGCTCATTAAAAGGTCCCACAGTCATGCCATCAAAGAGTACACGGTGTCATGTCGTTACAGGTTTATTGACACGATCAAGCTGACGATTTCTGGAGTTTAATGAGTGTGAACGCAATTTGTGCAAATTTGTTCAGTAAAGAAACAGCTTGTTGAATATTTTAGTGATGAATCAAAACCACAAGCCCTCAGTGAATAGCTTTGCTCTTCTACATATATTTGGCACCTTAACAAGATAAAGTAAAATATCATGTGGTAGATTGTCTTTTTAAAAAAAATTAAAGCTATAGTTTTTATATTATTTTATATTTCCTTTTATGTTAAAGGGAAATCTACAGAATGACAGTAAAATAAGCATCGGAGAGAAAGTGTGTCACAGCCAGGAATCAAATCCTGCCCACATAGAGGATTTAAAAAGTCTGATGGCGTCATATCTGGACTGTGCTACACGCTCATGCTGCTGGTTCCTGCTGTTACATTTAATGGCTTTCGCTATTTTCTCAGCATTTCCTAGTACCTGTACTTGATTCAAAGTGAGGGCATAAAGGTGTGTGTGTGTGTGTGTGTGTGTGTGTGTGTGTGTGTGTGTGTGTGTGTATGTGTGTGTGTGTGTGTGTGTGTGTGTGTGTGTATTTCAAACCTTGCAGGAAGTTTATGGTCTGTTTTCTATCAACCAACTTGATTTGAGCTTGTAAATGAAAAAGTACATCTCATTACTCTTGAAATATTCTCTCGTTCCTTTTTTAAATGAATGTTTTCATCCATGTACATTCTTTACCATCTGGCTGATCAGAAAAAACTGATGGAAAAACATTTCTGTTATAAAGTTAAGTGCTGCAGCTCAACATCACAAATAAGAGATGCTTTTTTCATAAATTTAAGGCAAAGTATTTTCTCAATTATCTTGTTAACATTTCAAAAATCACAATTCAAGATTTAAGATACAGTATGTAACATAAATTTAAAAAAAAAGTTTTTCTCATATATATATTTAAAAAAGATTTAAAGTTTGAGATTGAAAAGGTTTGTTAATGTATCACACATATTTTTGGTACTAGATTTCTCAATTTAATCATTAGCTGTTTTTGCAGTTTATTGGAAACGGAATAATTTTTAGGTTTGCCTTGTTGCTCACTGAAAGCCAGGCAGTTGATGCTGCCACTATGAGACACTCTTGATAATGTTATTCATTCATTCTACATTCATCTGTTACATTTATTAACCATACAATGAATAATAATCACAAATAAGAGGTCACAGATGAATCGGTAATGACATAAATCAGTAGTTGAAAAAGTATATAAAACAGACAGAAATGATTTCATAAATATGTATGACTAATATCTGCATAATTTAATATCAGGGACATTTTTTCTACAGTTTTTTGAGTTCTTTACATTTTCCTCATGATAGTTCCATAAATGTGTTGCCTTTATAAGTAATACAGTATTAATGCAATGTTGTATTTGTAGAATTAGAAGTAGAAAATTCCTCCCTCACTGGTCTTTTTAAGTACACAGTCATTGCAGAGCCACTGAGCTGAATCGGAAGTCTGCCAATCACAATCCTCTTGAGCAAATAGGTCGATTTTGGCAGGTTCAGGTCAAGTCTGCTATGTCTGTTGAGAATTACAGCATTATACATCATTTGTGAGCTTGATGTATTAAGAAGAGAGGAAACATGCCATGGAAAGATGCCATTGGGAAAACACATTTTTCCCACCTTCACTCCGTGTCTTTCACAGATGATCACTTCTCCTCATTTCTTTTTTTTTACCCGTTCATCATTTCCTGCTGTATTTCTTTAATATGGCCGCACACTTACGCTGCATAAAGAAATCACATCTTCCGTCTGACCTCGTACAGATGCTATCATTATCACAGCCCACTCTATTACTCTAGAATTCCATTACATCTCCACTACGCTGCTCATTCCTCTCATCTTGACTCTCCGTCCATCCCTGTGACTGATTGAGTTGTGCCGCTGTCAACTTCATTCTCAGATCTGTGCATTTATTTGCATACCAGGGATTTCAAATAATACTCCCCAGCAGTGTTTCACAGTTCCCTCCTGTTTAGACAGGATTTTCTTTTTTACTTCTAAAATAGCTGGAACCCACCACATCGTACACGTTTCTTCGTATAACTGCCATTAATACTCTTATCCATGGGTTATAACATTCATCAGTCTACACACAGATTTGAAAGATCTTCTATTATGCAATTTTTTTGATGATTGATTGACTAGTATGGGGTGTCAATATATGTTGTTACTGGTATTTCAAATATAATCTTCTGTTAAGGTGTGATACATGAGTTACCATGACAATGTGCCCTGGTAAAAAGTTAACCACTGAACGACAAAGTTCCTGTGCTCCTGACAAACTGCCTCATAGTTTCGGCAACTGGTTCAAAGTTGTTAAGGTTGTTGTTATTTACACAATAATAGTTATGTGGTTACAGAGTAAACAGTTTTTTTCTTAAGTGTTGTGTGGTTGATCATAACGACAGCACTGGGGGAGTATTTTGTTCTTGTAGCATCTATGCAGTGTGAGAAAGTCCTCGAACGTTGTAAAAGTGAAACATGTGGGGAACCAATCTAAATGCTCATCGTGCCAATGTTTTTTTTATACTATCAGGCTCAGACTGCAATAGTACAGTTTGTTAAAGGAATTCTTGTTTTATAAACTAAATATCTAAAGGTTGAGATATGTTTACCAGACCCCTGGTCTGTTAAATGTCAAACACGTCCTGATCTGGAGCTTTTTCACATCGTATGGAAATGCAGAAATAGGTTGTACCTACAACCTTTACAAATATGTAGTACACTCTATGAATTAATGACATACCTGAAACATGCGTGCAGACGATACCACACAGAGATTCACTGCAACTTCACTGGTTTAGAAGAGAAAAAAATGTCAGTCCTAAATATGAATTGCAGGAGGCCTGTCGCACATTATTCACTGTAAGACATATGACAGATGAGTATATGCACATAGACAAATAAATGTATAAGCAGCTGTCATCAGCTGGTTGGAAGTCTTATCTTTGGAGTGCATAACAAATAAATAGTCTTATTTGCATTTCATTTCACTCTTCTCTACTTCCTTCTTCTCTCAGTGCTCCACCTTTCCCATTTCTGGGTATCATCTCATGCTTCACACCCTCTCATCTCACATCTCATTGAACGTCTGAGCTCTAAGCAACCAACATGCAGTTTGATGATTTGACCCTGATAACCCTTAGCTCTGTGCTCCTGTGCTGTTAAAAGAAAGTGCTTTTATTCAGTGACTCTATCAACAATTCTGGGTTTCAGTTGGCTTAGCGACTCAAGCTTAGATGACATTTACCATGTTGGATTAGCCTCTATAGCTGTGACATTTACCAATAGCCCGGTCTTACAAGGCCAGAGCCCACATTCCCCTCATAGGTGCAGTGATACAAGGGCCAACAGGGATGGAAAGCGACACACATTGCATATGTATTAGGTGAAGATGTGTGAGTAATGCACGGTAAATACTTCTGAGAGAAACCATTAAAACCTTAAATATTCATGGATTAACTGTGAGCCTAATAATCAATTCATTCTTTGTTTCACTTGACATCTGATGATGCCATGCAATTAACTTTTTTGGTTCAACGACTTTGTTACAAGAAAATTATGGATTAAATGCTCCTGCCTTTCACAGCCGAGACACAAACTCATCATCAAATAAGCAAGAAGAATTTCAGTCAGTGTGAGTATTTTCAATTGAGTGTGTATTTGCACAACGGCACTCAATCCTGCAAAATGCAGAACATGCACATCAATAAGGGCAGACATTATTTACACACATAGAATCAGATAGATATACACTAATAAGATAGCACATGGAGGTTATGAACATTGTTAAGATACATATGAAAAATAAGTGCAATAAGGACAAAATGAATGAAGCATTCAATGTCAAAACAAGAAGCCACCAACCTCTGCTAAGGCTGATCACTCCCTCCAGAAGATCCCTTCTCTTCACAAGTTGCGTTCTTATTCATGCACAGCATTTGTATATAAATCCTTTCCCCATGAAAACATACACCAAAAACCGGGGGCTATCCATGATCTTGTGTGTATGGAAAACTGCAGTTCCTGTTCTATCTTTGGAATTGTTACCAAATGTGTCGCTAACAGACGGACAAATAAACAGGTTGGCAGACACTAAGGAAAACATGACCTTCTAGGTGGAGATAATAGAACAAACTGATCACGTAACATCCTTGACAGAAGTAGTTTGACCGTAGGCCTGCACTGAAAGTCAAGTGCCCTGCGAACGACTCACCTCCTCACAGCACATCTAGTAAACAAAGAAGAGTCTGTGTGCCAGAACAAACAGTCAGACAGGACTGATGGGCGCACAAAGTGCTACAGGCTTCCCTTCTGTTATTTGGCTATTTAAAATATAAATAGCTCTCTAAATAATTAGCGAGCCTGTATGCAAACTAAAGATAGAGATATAGTGGTGTTGGTTTCTGTAATGGTTTCTCATAGAGTTGTAGTTTCAGTGTTTTATACAGTATATTGTATCAAAGGATTGCTTTCAAGTAATACTGTACAGTACATCCATATTGGTTCAAATGTTTTAGTTAAAATCAGTCGGTTAAAATAATAGAGGGAAATAAAAAAAACAGTCTGTGACAAAGTAGCAGGCCATAGTTACTGTATGTCATAGTTATAGGTTTCACAAACTCTCCTACCATTTAGTCCAATCAAAGAAAGCCAACTAGAAAATAAGAAAACTAAAACAGCTATTTTCACCCCTCAGTTTGGGAAATACAACCATCCACCGTCTGGATTTGAATTTATCCAAATAAGACAAGCTGAAGTTCTTTGTTGATTCATACATGTGAATCAACAAAGAAACCAATGACTAACAAATTCAATCAAAGTAAAGGCGGCGAAGGATCGACCATGTAACAGACTGTAGGCTTGTGAGGGACGAATGAAGACTCATCTTAATTTGTTATGATATGAAAAGTTAAAACTGATAAAGTAGCAGAAAATCCAAATACAGGTAATTCATAGTTCTGTTGAAATACTGAATACTGAATGTTCTGACAGATGGTTTCACATCACGCCATCACCCAGCTGAGTTGGACCAGTTAATCTATTTCAGAAAAAAACTACGCAACGTTTTAAAAACTATATAAACTTGCAGAGAAACTGCACCTGCGAAAGCCTTCTATAAGCTCTATCTAAGAGGTGTAGAATTTTAAATTTCTCATGGAAAATGATATTCCCATCAAATGAATGGACCCAGTCATGCTGCAGAACTTAAAAATATTTCACCGACAGTTGTACATGCAAGGTTGAACATTGGTGAGAGAAGGTGATTGATGCTGCTTCCTCCTCTCAACACACACAACCAGGAGCAGCTATTGGAAGTGCCAATCTGTAGGAACAGTGTAAATGTACTGATGGCATTATCCGTATTTCCTGCACAGCCAGAGTGAACACAGGAAAGGTAATTGACTTCGATTAGGCAACATATTTCATTAGATTGGAGAGAGAAAGTAATGAAGGAGTATAGGTCGCTTTCTTCTCCCAATCATCAGTCTTCTGTGCAGGCATCGCATGCATCAGTCTTCTGTGCATCGCATGCATCAGTCTTCTGTGCATCGCATGCATCAGTCTTCTGTGCATCGCATGCATCACAACATTTTTCATTTTACAATCATTTCATTTTACTTTGTGTGATTAGCTCTGATGAAAGAATCAGGATGCATCGTCAGCAGAAAGGAATTCACTATATCAGATGCCATCGGGTTTGTATTTGCATTTGTTATCCTGCATGTTATTGTAGTGGATGGGAATTATTACACTATATTATTAAACTTTAAAAAGCTATCATTGATGATGTTGAGAGTCAGGGCACTGAGAGTAATAACGAGCTAGAAAATCAAATTCGGTACAGTTAACATCTGTGCCATAGTAGATAAAAGCTCTCAGCTTGCACATGGCCACGACATGACGTTTTCTGCTGCCCAGACTGAAAACCTGCTGTTTCAAATATTTTCACATATTGTAAAATGTCCTCAGATATCAGTCATGCAGGTGTGTGGAAGGCTTTGTTACTAGGTGCACTTAGCATTCCTGCTTTTGTCGTAAAATGCAAGGAGGAAATTGAGGAATAAAGCAACAAAATGCAAATGAAATAAAATCAAGATCTTGGGTTCTCAGCTAGTTTGAATGAACCAATAAACCATAATAAGCAGCTAAAAGGAATGTGACATTTTTGTCTGTCAGTATTCATAGAAAGAGTCATCGTATTGATTCTTATGTAATATTTCTGTTTTTCTGTGCTAGATGTGGACCACACTTTCCTGATTCTGCTCTACTCGCTCATCTTCTTCCTGAGTGTAATTGGCAACCTGCTCATCATTGTGGTGCTGACGGTCAATAAACGAATGCGTACAGTGACCAACACCTTCCTGCTGTCGCTCGCTGTCAGTGACCTAATGATGGCGGTCTTCTGCATGCCCTTCACCCTCATCCCCAGCATCCTCAAGGACTTCATCTTTGGAGCTGCCATGTGCAAGATAGTGTCCTACCTCATGGGTGAGAGAATGGGGGAGAAATTAGGGAAAAGGGCATTTCCACTTTTAGGAATGCAAGCACTGCGGATACGCTTTGAAGGTGATGATAAAGGAGAGTTCCATATGTGTTGAGCCTTTCCTTTATCTCACAGTTTAGCCAACTCCTGTCTCATATATATCATTATAGTTGTCTTCAAACCTGACTAAATCATCTAAATGCCTACATTTGCATTTTACACTCCCTGACAGGCTAATCTCATATTGCACTGAGATCTGAAGGACTGATGTCCAACAGGACCTGAATGGGACTCTGCTGGAATATAACTCCACTTAGATGCATGAACAAAAACCATGGAAACTGGTCCGCCAGTGAGATCCCGTATTCTGTGACCTCCTGTCCACCACTTAACAGAGGTTATAGATTAACAGTGAAAAGGCATTTCTTTTGTTTTCTTACCATCATTTGTGTGAGGTAGGGAGAGTCAATATAATACCATTTGACTTCAAGTGGGTATTTATGACTTCAGGCAAGTATCTTCATTTTACCTAAAGAAATTCTGTGACAATTGGACACATTTATAAAGAGTTATCAGTCCTCCAACCACGGGTCCAATCCTCCATGTAATCCTGTGTTTAGGAGAGAAATAGGCTAACATGCACCTTACAACGTATATGTTCTGGCTGTGTGAGACACAAGGAAAGTGGTGAGCACATGCAGCCTTCACCCAGGAAGGCTGGGAGTGGAACCAAGTGGGGCGTCAGATCCACCAACGAACTGCTCAGCTGAATTTAAACCTAACTCTGAATAAAAAGATGGTCACACTGCAGCTTTGTATGTAAAAAATTATGTTTTTATACATATTATATAAAGTCACAAGAAATTCAAGCAACTTGTAACAAACAAATCTTTGCAATTTAAAGCAACTAAAGCCATTTTAATCCGTTTCAGCCATGTCAAAAAGCCCCAAACCTCCTAAATTAAAAATCATGTTGTTTTTTTTAAAATCAACCAATAGACATGTGTGCTTTACCTGTGGAACATTAATTATATTTAAGTTACATAAACAATATTAAAGTATGAAAAGTCAGGAGGACATCTTTATTCTGCGAATGAGAATGAGATCCCATCCAACATCAGCTGATGATGCATCCATTCACCAATACATGGAAAAGAATGAGATGCACTGTCAGCTGATGTATCCATTTGCAACTAGCGGTGGTGTCCCCAAGCACGGCTCCTATCGCCTATCTTTTCGATTTCATTCTTACAAAAATATGGACAGAGCAATGGCTTGTATCTCAAAAAGCTTGTATGTCAAGCAGCTCGTATCTCAAGGTGCTCCTGTATAACTATGACTATATAAATAATTGACCTTAAAATATGATCATAGTCACGGAATTCTTTCCTGTTTTCTTGCACTTGGAAATTAAATTCTACATCCATGTGCTGTATATCATTTACAGGGGGAAAAAAAAAGAAAATCAAAAATCGGGGGAATATAAAAATATGCTTAATACCACATGCAAATGAAGATGAGAGAGAATGAAATTTGTGAAACAGAACAACAACAAAATTATTAAGGTAATGTGAAATTTAGAGACAGGAACACTGTGCTTATCCTGCGGGAATAAACCTCCGGGAACTGAATAGAAAAGGTGGATTAAATTAAGCACACTGCCACTGAATAAAGGAGAGCCATCATCATGATGCACTGAGTGGAGGGACTGCTGACTGATTGGTATTTGCTTCAATGGGATCTGCTCTAAAGCTGCTCCCATAGGCACCGAAAAGACAGCGAATGCCTGAGTCACAAACACACACGCACACACACACACACACATACACACACATACACGATAACTGAGGTAAAGAGAAAGGGTAATTTCCCGTCTTGCCCTGTCAGGAGGGAGATGACAGATCACATCAGTGGCCTGGACCAAAATGATTTCTTCTACCAACACCCAGATAGCCATCAAAACCTCCTCTCTGCATTATATTCATTCACAAACACGTCTCCACAGAGCACCACATTTTGTCTTTGTTATTACTGTTGATATTAAGTGCACATCAGCCATCATGTTTTTATTTCTATTTTTTTTCACCCTAACTCTATTCTGTGTGCAGAGCTGTAATAACTTTCCATTCATAAAAAAAAACAATAACACCTGAGAACACAAAGAAGCACGCATGTTTACTTAATTTTAAAACGATCTTTTGTTGTTTTCCTACAGGCATATCAGTGAGCATCTCCACATTTAGCCTGGTTGCCATAGCGATTGAGCGCTACAGCGCAATCTGCAACCCCCTGAAGTCGCGGGTGTGGCAGACCCGATCTCACGCCTATCGGGTGATCGCTGCTACCTGGGTGCTGGCCTTCCTCATCATGATTCCATATCCAATCATCAGTGACTTGGACTCTTTTCAGCGCCCCGACAACACCACCGCTCACCAGTGTCGCCACATGTGGCCCCTCGCAACAGCAGAGCAAACGTGGTGAGTGTTTCCTTTTGAGATCTTGAAGCAACTCTTTTGCGCTGCTTTGTGATTATGTATCAGTGTCGATGGACAACCAGAAAAAAAAATTCTCAGTCATTTGCTTGAAAGAGGTTATCATCTTTATCTAACTAAGAGCACCAATCAACAGCAGCTATAAAGTCACGTAGTCACTTCAGTTCCCAACATCTGTCTAAAATATTGACACATAAGCTGACACTAGATGACGGAGCTGTGTAAAACTACGCTAAGTCATTTTTCCTACCAGTTATCAGTATAATACCTCACATAAAGGTAATCTACTCCATCATGATTTATAACCCAGTAAAGGTGTGTTTGTTACCTGTTAATAGATTGGTATGCTTGATTAAGATCAACTAAAATCAAACCAAACGCTAGAGTCTGTCTGACTCAACTGCTCTTTGTCATCCTCTGCTATTTATAAAGAAAGAATAATAGATCTTCAGCCTTACTGACTCATACTGACTACTGAATTTCAACAACTTAGTGATGTACTGGACGAGAAATATGTCACGCCCCGCAGGAAACATTCCTCTCAAATAATACTGCCATGTACAGTATGTACGATGAGATGAAAATAGAAGTCCGTCACAACTCTCAAATGTGCACAAGTAGGTGAACAAATATCAGTCCCATAACGTTTTAAAGCTAGAGGGCACTCAGAGAGCACAAACACACACTTACCACACACACAACTGTCATCAGATGTCATTTCCCCCCAAGAAATAAGGCATATAAAGAATCAGTGGCTCATATTGAAGACAAAGATATGTGTGTGCTTTAGAACCACACAGAAACACTAAACATGCAATATGATCTTTGCCGAAATTATCTCTGTTGACTTTAACTGGATGTATTTATTGTTGTATATTTGTCCTATTATAATCAGCATTTTTTCAGGAGGACTTTTTCCTCAAAATGATAATCCAGTTTGAGAAGATAAAACACTCTGGTGGTGCAATAAATTCATCTTGAGATATACAGTACACCAGCACCTTTTTTGGCTCATGCATTAAAAGTAAATATCAGGGCAACCAAGTACACCACAGCACAGGAAAGCCAACTTTCTTGCTTACCGTCTAGACATTTTACTGTTGTATATCAAATAAACATATGTGAGGTGTCTGAGTATTTCTATTGACAATAAAAAATCTAATTTTCTTCTAAGTTTGGATATGGAGCATGGTCTAAAGTTTGTGGTGCTATGTAATTTAGGGTTTTGAGTAGATGCATCAATCTACACAGATTGCATTTTTGCAGGTAAGGGATCAGGTCATAATTATGAACCTCTACTTTAACAGTGGATGGGGTGCAGGTTGGTGATAACACAACATTAATTAGACAGTCAGACTGCAACATCCCACGACACCCGTGAATTCAACATTTTATCCTGACCTACACATTTTTGTGCCTCTGGCTTCCTGAAAATGTTTCTTTTTGTTTTGTGATTATATCTCATCAGGTTTTAGCGATGTGTAACTATAAAGGTATACAGTGCGCTGTCGTTCCCCGCGGTTAAGGCGTTCCAAGAACCACACGTGATTAACGAATCCAGCGATAGGGCGAAGAAGTATTTATCTTATTATTTATGGTAATTTAAAAGTTAATGAACCCTCCTCATACTAGTATTACACCACCTTCCATCTGTATTACCTTTTCTCACGCTCTGTTTAAAGCACTGTTGTGTCTCACGGAAGTCCGAGACTCACAGAACTTAGCAGACTTCTGGATGCCATCAGCCAATAGAATGCATGTATGGTATCACGTGACTGCCCACCAAAAATCAGCGATGAGTACGAAAGTTGGAATTTGACCTTGACCTAGTCATCATCTCATTTTCATCTCCTTTGCTGCCCAAGAAATGTGCTTTGTCTTTCATATTTCTGCAACGGCAGTGAAGATATTTGGTGGACGAACGAATGGATGGACGAACACACAAACACTGACAATTACAATACTTCACCGCTTAGCGGGATGTAATGAAGAAAACATTAATTATAGGACATACAGCAATCTTCCAGTTGCAGAAAGAAATGTGTCACATGACTTTATATTCCGTGCCGTAAAACATCACATCTTCTCAAGAAATCCAGAGTAGAAGAGGCTGAGCGACACTGAAATGTGATATTTCTTTGCTTTTTTGAAAACATATGAGATAATATTTCATCAACATGTGATTGTTATACTGACTGCTAATGGTACCCGTCTGCTAATGAGAGAAATTAAAGTAACCACAATGGTCACTGAAATTAATTGAAACTTACAAAAGTACACTAGAAAAATAAATTGATGAATAAAAATCAGATATTGCTGTCAAATTGTGGTTCTATAGAATAAATTTAAAATACCTGTTGACAGGCGCAGTAGTCTCATTAACATTATCTATCATGACTTTTGCTAGTTCCGAGTTATTTCAGTGACCATTGTGGGTCTTTTCCTTCATCAATGGAGGGGTACCAAGAATTTCATCTATGTGTGTATGCAATGGCTTCATGGACACTGTCCCGTATGTTTCTTTTTCAGGTATATTCTTCTTCTGCTGGTGCTGTTCGCAATCCCAGGGTTGGTGATGATTGTGGCTTATGGACTAATCTCCAGGGAACTTTATAGAGGCATCCACTTTGAGATGGGCCACAAAAAAGACACCGCTGGTGAGAAAATGCACACTGCATGTTAAAGCTTTGATTAATGACTAATGGCCATGAATAAAAGCAACACCTGAAAAGTAAACAGGCACCCAGAAGCTTTTTTTGTGCTTTTTGAAAATGAGATTATCAAACATAGTTCTTGAAAATAATTAGTCCCATTACACATTAACCAAGTGTATGCAAATGCATTAAGTTTACTCATATGATTGAAGGACCTCAAGCAATTGTTGAGTATTTCCATCAGACATGTTTCAACATTTGAATATTTGATCTGCATTGAAAATACCTTATAAAACAGTATTTAATATTTCCATACTCAAACGTATTAAAGCAAATACAATTTTGAAATTTTTTTGTACATTTTTGTGATTTGCTGAAGGTAAATTAGGTAAGGCTTTTCATTAGTAATGTTGGAGGTTGAAAAAAGAATTAATTTAAGTTGAAAAAAAGCTAGTCTAACCACTAATAATAAGACTTTATTTATACACCACATAATAAATACATCGCTGACCACAGGTTATACACCTTAAAACAGTAAGTAGAGACATCTCGTTATCTGAAACAATATATAATTAGATAATACATCAAAAAAGGAAACACCTGAAAAGAGAAATGAGTTTTCCCTCTTCTGATTTTTTTTTTGTCAAAGGCCTTTTCAAATAAAATGAGTTGAAACCAAACTTTTAAAAAGACTTGTTAGTCATGTTCCTGTCATTGGTGGAATTGCTATTACACAACATTCCACGTCATAAAAAAGTGGTAACAAAATGGGTTTCAAAAATTAAAATATGATCTGATTTTTGTCTCACTTCAACAGGCCGGTTTTCAGCAGTAAAAAAATCTGGACTGTTCTTTTTGTATCCATAGCACTGTGATTCATGTGTGTTATATTAACATTTAACTTTCCTAATTTGGGCATATATAAGTTTATGAACACGTCAGCATCCAGAATTTTTTATTGACTTTTTGATAGAGATTACATGACTGGATGGTGGAAACCACCAACCAGACTCTAACGGCTTCATTAATCATTTACATTTCACATCATTTATCTGAATAATGAAAACTTTCAATTTTATTTGACATAATTTCTTTAGCACAGCAATAATTGTAATGTGTGCAGCTTAAGTGAAGCACAAGCCCTTGTGGGCATACACAGTGTGTCTGGATGATAGCATTAGGGTGTGTGTTTGCTTGGGCTCCATTAGGGGAGGGCATTGGCAGGCAGCCACAGGCCTGGACATCCCCATCTGTTCAGGGAGAGATGGCCTTAAAAATGAATGATGTAAAAGCAAACAAATAAAAACAGCAACAACAACAACAACAACAAAATTAAGGAATAAGCACAAGAAAATTGTTAATATACCTCTTTGAAAATTTGTGATTTAATAATCCAGGCGTGGTTTAGAAAAAGACATAAAATGTCTATGCAGTTCCACTTCCTGTTTTTATTTGCCTGGTGTAGTACTCTAATTACTATACTCAATGTGAGTTGTAGTTTGTAGAATTAGATTTTATGAATAAATTGCTGTATCCCCAGAAGCTTGCTGGGGTTCAGCAAGAACTCCTCGTCCTTCATTTCATTAAGGTGAGTTTCTGGTCTTTAAGAGCTATGATTCACTCAAAACAAACCTTACAAATGGCTGCATGCATTAGCGCAGAGCTGTGGCACAGTGCCTCATTTATTAATTCACTTTTTAAATGAACCGGCTGCAGCCAATTTTACTGATAAAATATTTATTAAAATCCAGTTGTTGAAATATTAGTCAAAAAATAAGAAAAATGCTGCAATACAGGGGAATAAAAACCTTGTGCAACATCAGACAGGCATGAAAGTAAATTATCAAAAAGCACAAGTTGTTCCAAAAACAATAAACCACCTTCTCTACACATGAGAACTATTTTGTTCAACAGTTGGACTGGACTTTGAACGGCAAAGACAAGTAAAATAATGCAGGTTTTAAATCCATAAATAAGTCATTTATTATATGAGTCCCAAATTCCCTTTCTCTGTGCTCTCCCAAATAGATGTGAAGAATGGACTGACCTCAACAGTATCTACTGGCAGCGATGATGGAGATGGTTGTTATGTTAATGTATCCCAGCGACCGCGATCGATGGAGATGTCCACCATGTCTTCATCCACCAGGGCGGCCAAGGTAGAAGGACCACGCAGTAACACATCCGAGGCTAAGCTGGAGGCCAAGAAGCGAGTTATCCGCATGCTGGTGGTCATTGTTGTCCTGTTCTTTCTGTGCTGGATGCCACTTTATTGTGCCAACACCTGGCGGGCGTTTGATGATGTCTCTGCCAAACAGGCCCTCTCTGGGAGACCTATCGCTTTTATCCATTTGCTGTGCTATACATCTGCCTGCGTCAATCCAATTATTTACTGCTTCATGAACACACGTTTCCGCAAAGCTCTGCTTGCCACGTTCTCGTGCTGTGCTGCGCTTTGCCATCGCTGTCGTCATCATGGGCTTCGGGATAATGATGAGGATGCTATGGCAACGGGAGCATCTATGTCCAAGTTCAGCTATACCACCATCAGCACCATGGGAACCTGCTAAGGCACTGATGGAATCATGATGCAGAAGAAACAGATTTTATGGCAGCACAGAAGCCTACATGCTTCGGCCAGTTTCATGCTCATAGTGACTGATGGCGACAGAACATATTGTCATATGTAGTAAACCTCCATCAACAACTGTAAGAAAACATGCAGGGTTTAACAAAAATGCGCTACATGTCAGAATTGGCCACCTGTTAAATGAATCACTAAGTTATTTGGCTGTCCCCCAACAAATAAAGAAAGAAAAAGTTCAGCAAACTTAACTATTATAATCACTTTCAGCAATATTGTATGAGTTACTTTTATAAGCTCTTGTTAAATCACTATTAGCAACTGTTTACATACTATTATAGGAGAAAAATATCAAGTTTATCATCATCCCTTTATTTGCCTGGAGCCACTGTGCTGCTGTAGTAAGGAATTAGCGAGCATTCTAGCTTCAATAGGTGTCCCTGCAACATAGTTGACATAGTTGACCAACATTGTGTTGGTAATTTTTTGAATGTATTTAATAATAAGACGTTCTACATAGCCCCTTTAAGGAAGCAACACTTCAGATTGTAAATACCTCTACGGCTGAATTTAAAAAAAAAAGTGTATAGTTATTTCTCTCACAGTGAATGAAGATATGTTATTTGTTAGTAGAGCAGGACATTTGTACATTTGTACTGTGTTTGTGTGAGTAGTGAAGATAATAGGAGTATCCAGTGTCTGTATGATATATGTATAAGGGAATCGATATCATTGTCCATTGTGTAGCTAATTCATTTTCATTTCCTTAGATTTTTTTTATTGTCACTTGTTATACAGTATTTACGTGTTAATGTTAATGCAATTGCCTTCTGGACTAAGTGCCTGTGTCTAAATACTGTTTTATTTATTGGTTTTGCTGTTTTAGGTTTTTGTTGTGTATGCTGCTAGTTTATGTTATGTTCTTGCAAATCAACATGAATGTGATATTTTGAATTGTAGTTGTTTGTCGTATTAGTACCTCGGGTTTGCAGATGTAGAATACTTCATGGAGAACAAACGGACAATATGCTTATTACTGGAAATATGCTTATTACTACCAGAAACAAACATAAATCTTTGTACATGGTTAAAAATATAACGATGTGGGTCTTTACAGGGAAAGTACAACAAAAAAAAACATTATGATTTTATAGGGAAGATCAGAGGATTTAAAATATGCTATGGTTGCTACATTCCAGTCTTCATGTGTAGGTTTATTTAATGTTAATATATTATAACGATGTGATAAAACGTAATGTTACAATATCCATACACAGTCATTGAGATTTTCACAGTGCACAAAGGGCAGCTTACACTTTTATTACTACTGTATCTTTTGTCGAGGCCAATTTACATTACATTTACCACTCTGAAACCATTGGCCTTAATGGTAAAAGATCAGTTATGGTGCTGGACTACTCCCAAAACCACCTGAAATGTGTCCAAGTAAAGAGCAAGATTACTTTTTGTCAATAATGAAGCATGTAACTGATTAATTAAGGGAGTATTTTGAGGTCTTTAACAAAGAGAGCTGTTGAAGCCCAGTAGTTAGTAGTGACCAGTAGTAGTTATCCAGGCACTCACTCTTACTCATGCTGCCACTGCTGACAGTGGCGGATAGTTTGTGTGGATCTATATGCTCAATGAAAGAGCCAGGGAACTGAAAGACAGATTAATTCATTAAACTTATTCAGAAAATAGTTCTGCTACAACCACGGTAATGAGAAATGTAATGGAATTCAACTAGGGGATGTAGACTTTGAGCACAGCGTGTAGTTTCACATGAACAAACTGGAAATATGAATCCACCAGCAAAATGATTTAACCATAATAAGACAAAATTGGGGTTATGCTAAAACAAATGTCCAGATTTATAAACAAGCACTTATTTTTTATCAGTTGTAGCATTGCATACTACACTCCAAAAAATTATGCTTGCATTAAATTACATTCAACCCTTGTAATAAATTTAACAAAAGTTAATAAAGTTAGAAGTAATAAACAATAATTATAGTAAATATTTTGGACATCATCTTTTGAGTGTATGTATTAAAGGCATTTACTTCATACAATATGAGGTCAGTGTTTCCTTAACTGTGGTCAAAGTTGGGCTCACCTGCACGCTGATGGCAGCCAGGTTTTTAGAGGGTTCTGTTTGTCAGGCCTTATCATGCGTGGCTGGTTCCCCCCTGTTCATCCCCCACCAATCACATTACAACAGCAGCCCTGCCAAGCTGAACAGATGAGCATATTTCATCGACTGCTCCAAAACACAATGCTGTCAGTTTAGAAGCTAATAGATGCATGACCTGTCTTTGTGAGCACTTTTTGGAATATTCTAAGTCAGCCTGCAGCTTTTCCTGCTTATTGTGTTCAAAACTACCCTTGTCTTCACAGTATAAATCATAGATACTCATTACTGCTGGAGATTCAACAGCAAAACAGGGAATGTTGTCCTCTGATTCCTCAGTATGTCAAAGAAAATCTAATAAATAACAATCATGTGAAGACACTAACAAAATGTAGTAATCGATAAATACCTACTATTCTCATTTCAATACTCTGAGACAATCTTACCTCCAATGTCCCTATTGTAGAGAAGGCAGAGTGACTGCTAGAATATCGATCCGTCCTTTCCATGCATGTGGAATGGCAGACAGATAGATGCAGTTCTCTTGCACCCCCTCCCCAAACAAAAAACAACAGGGCCATTTCCCACAAAGGGGTATATTATTCTCTCATGAATAGCAGCGATTTTTTTGTTGTTTGTTGTTTGAGAGCTATAAGAAGCTGATTCCTCTTCGCAGAATCCATTTTCAGTTCATCAATCCAGTCACCACCAACGCTTACACACAGAACTCCCCACCTTAAAATTTCTATTATACAAACCAATCACAAATCTGTCAGTAAGTAATTTCCTCCCTTCACAAAATTAATTACTGCCATGAAGATTAAAGGTCATTTTAAAATATCGACATAAACAATTATGAATCAGCGACTGCTTATGCACTGGTAAATGTCAGTGAGAATAAATGGGAGTTTCCTGTAACAGCCACCGTAACATTACTGTTTCAAAATGTCTTTTAAATGCTTATGACATAGATTGTTCAGTCAGAAGGGGTCATGGAAGCATTCTTCAAAATCGCACCTGAAGTAAAATCATCAATCAAAGAATTTGATCAGATTCATTTTTATTGCATTTGTCAATGGATCAAACTGCTAAAAGGGACATCTGGAGTGAGTTTTTACCAAATCCTGATGATAATTATTGGTTCTCTCACACGGTATTTTGCATTCACTGATTTGCATTCACTGCAGCAAACAGAAAACAGAGGAGCATGGATTTATTTATTTATTTATTTTGCATAGAAAACACCTGTAGACTCAGGTCTCAGTGCAGGACAGTGGGCAGACATATAGTTGAAGTTAAAATGGAATCTAGTTGTGCAGGATTGTGAAGAGTCCAAAGCAAAACCACAAGATAATACTGGATGTAATTCAAACATATCTCTAATTGAATGTTAATGCTGATGCTTAAGTAGTTTTTGATAATATACTAGCCTTAAAAATGTTATGAGGTCATATATTCACTTTGTTTTCAGCTTAAGTTACTTACCTAACCCCTAACCCTAACCTTAAACCCAGAAAAGGCCAAAAATAAACACTTCAGATATGTTAGTAGGGTAGACGAGATCCAGACATGCCCAACATGCTAAATAATAAACTGGTCACTGATCTCCAGTTTCAAAAGGGGAATTCTACCCATGTAGCATCACTGGCATACCACACATAGCTCCACTGTCAAGTCCGTAATGATAAGCATTTAAAAGCAAATAACACTTTCACACCCTGACTAAAACTCTTCTGTATTAATGTATTTTTTTTACTGTTACTAACACTGAAAATAATTGTAAGCCAGTTTGGTTCAGGCACAAAAACATTCGGATAAGCTCAAGAGGTATTGGTCTCAAGTTGGGATTAATATATGCAGATAAAATATGTCTTGATGATAATGACCGTCTCACAGACATACCCCTTATTCAGAACTACATGCCAATATGCTTATGTAAATGTAAAATTAACAATTAGATTGTGCAAATAATGTTAAAAAAATACGTTTTAAATGGGCTTCTACCAGAAACCCATCAAACTGCTCAACAATCGCTACCAGACTCCATTCTCACATGAAGGTAATCAATCAGTCAAGACAATGAGTCGACCTTTACTGAGTGACAACTCCTCAGTCTTACACTGCCCCTGCTGCTGGTTAAACTACCCTCTCCTCCCCACAATCACAACACAAAGCTGTTCCTGGGGTTGTTGATTGATTTCACCTTCCGCCACCTCATTCTCCCTCTGTTCTAAGCCTATGATTACCATGCTTCATCATGACATCGCTCACACTTGCTGTTATGTATGCCAATATCTCAGTGATGTCTGGTTCTCGGGCTCTTTCTGAAGTAGCTTCAGTTGCAGACGTTTTTCCTCTGAATAGAAGAGTAATAGTTTAGTACAATAAATGGCGTTATATTGTTATCACTGACAAATGGAGCAGTTGTGCTCAGGGGTGCTGCGAGCGAATGATAAGGGTACCATCAGCAGGTGTTGCAGAGGAAGTCTTTGCAGTTAGAAGTTTGAACAGGGTCAAAATTGTTTGATGTGAATAAAGCTGGTATTTGAGGTGCCAAATTGCCTGACAGGGAAGCGTAGGCACATTAATGAAAAATACACACAGCAGTGGCAAGAGGAAAGAAGGAAGTTCTAATAAATGACAAATAAAACGGATTGTCCAGCAGTTTCAGGTGTCCCTGTAAGCTGGCATTGTAGGTGGTCAGCATGATTAAGAGGGAATTTTAACAAATTCCTCATAGTAATCAATAAAATAAATTTTCCCCTGTTTCTTTCAGCAGGACAGAATAATTTTTGTGTGTCTCACACTATTCATTTTTTAACATCAGGGTTGTGAGATGACTGTGGTTTAAATAGCGTTTTGTTCAGATTAATGCCACCTTCAAAATTATGGTTGCAGTAATAAATATTGGCAAAGGGAACAATCAATATATAACTGTTCGCTTGAAACTGATGGTGATCTCCCAATTTAAACTCTGCTCTTTTGTGTAACTACCTATCACAGCCTCCTTACGATGCAGAATGTGTCATCTTACTTCCTCATCTGCCTCATTAGAATGACCCCAGCTACAAGAGGTCATTGCCAGTTTGAACACGTGTCACATGGAGCATGTTAAGAAAAAAATTCTTCATGGAAAACAAGTCCGAAGTCCTGATGGCAGATTAATTGCTGTTTGGCCTTTAATGACTCTCAACAGTTTGCCTCAAACTTTGCCTGTAGTAACTGTACTTATATGGTTATCTGACACAAAAACAGCTTCACTGTCCCTTAAAATAGGCAGAAAAAAATCCACAGTTTTAATGACTGTCTCAATCATCTTCATTGTTTGTCACGTGCAACAGACTGGACAGCTGTTGTGCATATTCACGTCATGTTGCAGTGTGAGTTGTGTGTTAGATTAGATTAGATAGATCTTTATTAGTGCCACGGTGGGGAATTTTTTGTGATTGCGACCGCGTGGAGGGGGGGGGTATACATACATGTGGTGTTCATGTGGCATGAATGCAGAAATAATATAGAGACACTTAATGCTGAAGATTAAAGATGGTGCTGTCTGAGAAATCTATGTGGTTAACATCTGGCCAGAATTTCATTAGTGTTGATGTTCAGTATCTCTGGGACTGATTTTGGATTAGTGCAGCCATCTTGCTGGGAATTCCAGCATTAATGTCTACACAAGCTGTTTTTAACAGCATGCAAATGTAAACTGCACCTGCACCCATATTTGCCCACTGAAATCAGGTGTAAAGAATATGAAACTATACTCTTTTTCCATGTTTGTTTTGTGATGTCCTTTGAATGCACTGCTTCAGTTGTGTGTCATGTTTCTAAGCATCTTGCTGAGGCTGAAGACTTATGTGGGCGAGCAGGAATGAATTAATAGAGAAGGATGCAAGGGCACAATTAGATCTACTTCAGCGGTCACAGTTGCCAGGCCACCATTGCCTTAAGTGTGTATCAAATGTACAGTATCTGTATGTCTGTGTGTGCCTGTGTCTGTGTCTGTATGTCCCTTGCTCTCTTTATACCCGTGTCAGTGTTGTTTGAGGCTAAATAAGGGCAGGAGATGAAAGCAATCACCAGAGTTGGTACTCCATCCATGAAACTCAAATATGGGTAATGGAACCACTCTGGCTTCTGACATATTGGAGATTGGCATCATCCAGATAAAAGAAAAGTTTATGGGACTATTGTCCTTTCTGAAACAGTGAAAAGTTAAATAAAACAATCTGTGGAAAACAGTTGACAAACTTTTCTTGGCTATTCTCTATTATTGATACATATTTTTTTGCTGCCATAACCTTTGTGATTTGTTGTAGTTTTCCGTTCTTGTTCTTGCTCTAGAAGGAGGAGGTTTCAGAGGTCTGCCTCCCTTATGACAGCGCAGATTCTTTGTTATTACAGCTAATATTCATTGGTTGTGACTTGGTTCTTTGTCACACAAGGATCATCTGAATGACATTTGTATATTCAGAGTATGGAAAGTGTGTACAGGAATTATATGTGTCAGAGAGGGAGATTTGTTATATGTGATCTTTGACTATCCCGCTGTTAACTTGCTGCTTTTGCTCTCCTGTTTGATGTTATCTAATTGTAATAAAGTCTCCTTCAGATTAAACAAAATCTCAGTTATGTGGTGCTATTCTTCAGTAATTTGTGTTTTTCTTTGTGTGTGTTGCTCATTATGAAATTGGAATATGAACATGCTGAAACTTGTTATCGAGTGGGTAAGCATTCTGAATGTTCTTCTTCTGTCTGACTAGATCTGCTGTATTTAAATCATGTCCTTTGAAACAACTGCTCTATCGGGTGGAAAGGAGCCAGCTGAGGTGGTTTGGGCAACTGGTGTGGATGCCTCCAGGGCGCCTGGGTGGAGACCTCGGGCAGACCGGTTGGAGGGATTATACCTCAACACTGGCCTGGGAACGCCTTGGGATCCCCCAGTCAGAGCTGGTGGATGTGGCCGGGGTAAGGGAAATTTAGGGCTCCCTGTTGAATCTGCTGTCCCCGCAACCTGACCCCAGATAAGCAGGGATGGATCGATGGATGATCACCTGCTTGGATTTAGTAAATAGAGAAAAACTCAGTCAAGAAGAAAATAAATAAAATTATAGATGTTGTGGTTCAGTCATGATTCAAGTTTTCAGATCACCTTTTCATGACATTATTTTACAACTCCCTGAATTCGTCCTCATGTGAATTCATCCCCAGGTGCAAAAGAATGCAAAAGAAGTCACATGTACCATGGTTTCCTCCGCAGCTCAGATCACCAAATACCATGAAAGAGTACATAGCAGTTGGGTCATATCACTTGTATCCTCCATTTCCTTGATTTTCAGAGAATCTTGCAAGGTTATGTGTCCTTATGCTTTATGCATGTCCTCATATTAAATTGCCCAAAGGAAATGAACTTCAAGAAGTCATACATGGCTTCCAAGTGAGGTTGATTTCCATCAGTATACTGGTGCAATCAAAGGGAAATATAAAACCTGTCACTGGGCCCTCAAGAAAAATCACATTTTCCAAGTATTTCAGTCAAATAAATTCTGCAAAATTTTCATATTTCAAATATGGCATTAATAAATGGCATCAGTTGAAGGTATTCTACGGACAATGAAATGAATGCTTCAGAATTCAGATGTTACAGTTTTGAGTTTTCATGGCCAATTAGAAAAGATCAGATTCCATGAGGTTTGTGCTTTTCACACTGCCCTAAGTAAATGTAATATAAGTGAAAAAACAACAACAACTACAACAACAACAGACATAGGACACAATTTTCCTGCAGTGTAAATATGACTTCTGTGTCATGATTGTAGCCTCACACACCCAGTTCCTTGCTTCATTTCTCACCTGTGGATAAAAATTAAGCAGCTCCTTCCAAACATAATGAGGTTATTCTCTCACAGGTTACATACTTCAATGCATAAGAACTAACACAGATGCACTATTTTATCAGTTGGTATTTGCTTGATGGCTTTTAAATTGTTATTGATAACCGTTTGTCCATGACTGGAAACGGAATATAATTGAGACACCCAAGGTGCGGTGCAATGAATGACTATTGGTGAGTGGGGTCCTTGTTCGTAATACAGTGACACTGAAGGATTAGCACTGCCTGATAGTTCATGAATGGATGCACATTCATTTGGAGAATCGATGACAGTCAGCAGGATTCCATCATTCCTACCTGTGAATAATGACACAAATCCTTTTAAGCCCAGGACAGCAGAATTGCCCGTTGGCTGCTGTCATTGATTTACAGCATAGCATGCATAAAACAAGTGCATGGATGAATGCATGCCACAGCTACTTTCCTCTTCAATTAGAAGCCAGCACTGGCATTTCAAGTAGGACTGACTGAAGGAGAAGTAAATGTTACTGTTACTCTAATCAAATGATGATGTGACAATTTATTTATTTATTATTTAAGCTTTATTCAGCCACGATGATTTGATTTAGAAGTTGTCAGAAAGTCTCTTGAGTGACACTGAGATTCAGGGGTGTCAGTTCTGAGTAGTAAGATGTACATTGCCCTACTGGTGGTGGATGAAACCGATGAATCAGAGTTGGTGATCTTTGAAGACTGGGATGTAATGAGGAAGTGGATGGCTTGTAAAACAGCAGTATGAATGAACTAGATGGAGAGTCACATTTATAAAGACTCTCAATTGAAAGTTAAATTCTTTATAGGCCAATGGCAGGAGACCAGACATGTGTAAGGGATGGCACCGAAGATACCTGCAAATCCAACAATATAGAAATTCCCAGAAAAACCAAAACACCCAAAGAATGAAAATTCAAAACGTTTAAATGACACAATTAAATCTGGCTTATGGAATCTGTGCAAATCCAAATTTAGTAAATGTGGCCCCATTATCTATCTATGGGTTTTGTATTTAAAAGAGAGGCTAAACGGTCCCCAGAAGGTGGAAGATAAAAAATAAAAACAAGAGTGCCAACCAATGTTCCCTCTACTTTTTCATGTGTCTGGGCAAACACACAAGCTTCCTGAGCGCACTGCGGACCACTGTGAGCAACATCAGATGTGCACACTGTGGCCACACAAAAGTGTCACACTTGTTAAAAAGCTTGGATCATTGCAAGTTACATGGCTTATTAAAATGATCAAATTACAGCAGCAATTTTCATTTGTTTATTTCTAATGTATTAATCTGGCCCACCTAAAAAGAAGAAGGCAAAAATCTTGTTTATTAGATGTGTAGTATGTTATATGTGAGGGTCCTGCTTGGGCGATGGACGAGTCCTGCTTTGGCTGGTGAGGTCCAGTTGTAGCCTGGATTTGGGACCTGTTCTGGAAGAAATGACACATATACAGATTTCAGACATAACATTTTGTTCACATTAAAATATTCAAATTTTGCACGATGACGTGTCCTGTTGCTTGTGATACAGTGTAAATGCCTGTAACTCTTTGTCTGTAAATATCTAATTACTCTTTCTTTATTAGCATTTCTACTACCCATACATTATCTATTAGTAACAGTAGTTAATGATTAATATCCATAAATAAAAAATCTTAATAAATATCATTAGAATATGTACAAATCTGACTCAGATTTTACCTTATTTTTCACGTCGTTGTACACTTTGTTAAGGTTAATGGCTTTGTCTGCTTTCTGCTTTGAACTTTCTCAAAAACAAAAAGGTCTCACCCAGTTACACAACTTGTTCTTCTATTGACATGTACTCTAACAGCCATTCCATCTTAAAAGAACCGCATTTCTTTTGGCTTGGTGAGTGAATGTGTTGCTTTCTGTTTGTTTCCAGTAGTTAGCTAGCTAACCTGCATGGTGCGTATAGCAGAGTGCACATGCAGGACCGTCGACGCTTTGATTGGTTGTGTAGCATCAGTGAACGTTATCGCATCATTGGCTGGACACCTGTCACTCACTGAGTTACAATGTAAAATGGGATCGAAAACAATAGTATTGGTATAATTAATTAGATCATGTCTAATATTATATATTACTTAATACGTTTGTATCAAATTTTATTTTGTGCACAGCATACATTTTCTTGTGCACTGAGAATGTGCAAGTAGTGCGCAATTGCAATTGCACACGCGTTGCAGCTTGGAGGGTACACTGGTGACAGCTGTATTTGATCCATTTCCTAGAATAAACTCTGCTACGTTAAACTTTGGTTGTCTCCAGTGTCTTTCTGAGACTCTCTTAATAACTGTTAGAGGGATATCTGTTGAATGTTTCAGATGAATTTAGAGTTACAGTCTGACCTAAAACTGAACTTTATATATCATAACTTCAAAATTTTAAAACTGTTATGCCAAACAGAAAGATGATACATAAACATCCATCCATTTTTTTGAAGACAAGACAACTGTATATGTCTTGTCTTCAGTCATATTTCCGTCTTGCGGATCACAGGTGTTGCTGGAACTTATCCCAGCTGGCTTATCCGGGCGACAGACAGGATATGCCCTGAAAATGTAGCCAGGGCATTGCAGAGTCAAATGAAAGACAAACATCCACTCATGATCAATTTAGAGTGATCACTTCACCCAGAGCCTCCTTGCTGGGAGGTGACATAATGAAACATAGACTTCGCTAATCAACGTTAAGCCTTGGGTTTCTCTCACTGGTGCAGCAACAAGCCACTATGGCAGTAGCTAATTCTGATTAGAAAGTGTATAATTTACTAATTTTCTTTTCATTTATCATGTGATACAAAGGGGCTCCTCAAATCTGATTCTCTCTGGCACAGAAATCAAGTGTGGTTTTTCTATTCAGAAAGATGCAGTGCTATTTAGAGATCAAGGCTATCCACCAATGACAGTAAGAACTGATTCAGACAAGACATATTTATATGATAAACACTGTCATTATATGAGACGCACAAGCGGACCCATATTTTTATCACATTAATCAGTCTGTCCAAGAACATCAACTTCATCCTCACATAGAAAACACACTGCAAGATCAGTAAACAGACGCAAGAACAATCAGCAGACTAGATATTTAAATGTTTCAGTATTATGGCTATGCTGCCACAGTATTGCCTTATACAGATGTGTTATTATGATTCTGATTATTATAAGTAACAGGAGTAGTAGTAGTAGTAGTAGTAGTAGTAGTAGTAGTAGTAGTAGTAGTAGTAATAATAGCAGCTTGTCACTGCTGAGGGGTAAGCTGGTGCAAACCGGATGGGACCATCACCTCCCACCCCCTGCAGAACACGTTAACATCACTGGAGAGCTCCTTCAGCAATAGGTTGCTTCACATGAAATGCATGAAGGAACGCCATCGCAGGTCTGTCCTGCCCACATCCGTCAGACTGTACAATCAGCACTCCTCCCAGTCGACCACAGACAGACTGGTTGACCAGTGTAGTTTGTAGCTTGTACTTGTAGTTGTGAAACGTGAATAATTCATTTATTCATTCATTTTCTCAACCCGCTTCATTCGCTTGCGCAGGTCGCTGGCAGCTGGAGTCTATCCCAGCTTGTTAAGGCATGAGGTGGGAAATGGATGAACCCCCCTCCCTTCTGCTGACGCAATCATGTGAATTTCCCCACTGTGGGACCAATAAAGGTCAATCTAATCTTATCTTACCTAATCTTATTTTAGTAGTCCTATTAGTAGTAGTAGTAGTAGTAGTAGTAGTAGTAGAAGTAATGGTAGTAGTAGTAATAGTAGTAGCTGTAGTAGTAATAGTAGTAGTAGTAGCAATAACAGTGGAAGTAGTAATAGTAGTAGTAGCTGTAGTGCTAATAGTACTAGTAGTAATAATGGTAGTAGTATAACCTGTTATTGTTCTTGCTCTTATATATTTGAGTCTCCTCACCACCCCACCCCACCCCACCCTCTCTCTTTCTCTCTATTTTAATACCAGTCAAAGGGCCTTACACCTTGAATTTTCACTCTTCTCAAGGTTTCTATGTTTTTTGTTCACCTCTTTCACCAGATGTTTGCTCATAGAGGATTTGTAGGCTCTGTAGACTACAGTCTGTCTACACCTGCTCCTTTTGGAAAGTGCCTTGAAATAATTGTGATTTGGCAGTTAAATTTTTTGAGTCACCTGACTGTGAACCTGACAAGCATTCACATATACTATTATAACCCTGATAATTTTCCACATGATTACAATCGTG